>NW_020185302.1:0-10415 GCF_003031525.2 Neophocaena asiaeorientalis asiaeorientalis | reverse complement strand
GTAAAGCAATTTTACTCCAATAAAGATGTTTAAAAAAAAATAGGGACTAGTTCGGTAAAGCTGGAGAATAAGGTATATGAAAGTAATGGTAAAAGTTGAACCTAAGTTAGACTAGGTTCAGAATGTGAAGGGCCTTGTATGCAGTTCTGTTAGGATTAATCATATAGGTTCAACCCCAATGGGTAGTCACTGAGGATTTGTTAACTAGGGAGGGACAGGATCACGTCTGTGTTTTAGAACCAAACCTCTGTCTGCAGTACAAAAGTTAGATGTGAGGAGGGAAGCCTGGAGGTAAAGAAGCTTCTCATTGCAGAAATCTAAATAGAAGGTGATGAGAGCCTGAATCTCACTTTCTAGGAGACAATGAGGAAGGTAATGGGGCAGAGAAATGTGGGTGGTACTTTCGTGAGAAAATAATATCAACTTAACCATGTGACCCTTCCAGATCATGAGCAAAGCTTTATATTTCTTTGTCTCCCACAATGCCCTGTTTTCTGCTGGGCCCACAACAGACATAGGATACACTAATCTCTAGAAATTGAAGACTTAGGAATTTTTGGCTCTACTAAGCTTTCTAAGCTAGTTTTCACTTGAAGTAACACATAACTGAGCATGGAGGAGTCCACACGGTGATGCTCCAAGTGAGTCAAGAAGTCTGGTTTGGGTAACTTTAAGCTCTTATTTTTTTTAATAAGAATTAATATGGCAATCTCTACTGATGAGGCAGGACTAGGCTTATAAGGCCTTGACAGGAGATTTTTGTGCATCTTTTGATTAGAGCCTTTATTTCTTGGACCATATTACCTGTTGTTACATTTATCAAAAAATTATACCTTAAAGCTTATTTTATTTAACTAGTCCCTATTCCAGCCTAATACAGAGACCCCCTCATAACATCCTTGACAGGTATTACCCAGCCCAGCATCTGCCTAAAATTCCCTAAGGATGGAATTCCCATTACTTCCCAAGACACCTAGATTCAGAACCTAAGGGCAGAGGAATTTAGTTAGTCTATGACCATGTACTAATTTTTCAAAGCCAAGGCAACTATTTTGAACATGCAGTAGTTTGTTCTTAGCACCTCTCAACCCCCTACCTTGTACTTTAATAGCATTCTGTTTATATGTTACTAGGTAAATAACATATTTACAAGCATTCAGTATTTTAACAATACTTATTGAACTCTTAAACTATGTGCAGGGCTCTGTTGTGGCTAGGCAGCAGGAGGGGAAGGTGGTTGAATGGGGCTAGAGAAGGAAGTTAGACACAGACATTAGCCTCAATGAGTATGGCATCTAGTAGGACCAGATCACTGGTGCCAAATACAGCATAAGCCATTGGTGCCAAAGATCATTTACCAAACTAGGTGTGATTAAGAACATGGCTTGGCCTCTTAAGAATTGACAGAACCAACTTTTCCAATGAATCTTCTAAATTTATCCAGTGGCTTGCCACATGGTGGAAAGTGTTTATCTCCTGCTTTCAGTTTTTGTTGGCATACCAGAACCTACTCTGTGAATGATGGCTTCCAAATGCACCCTCTCTTGGGCCCATTAATCATGAGTACAATCCAGTAGAGAAACTAGATTTTAAAATGCTTCCTTAAGGATTCCAGAATTTGTTGATGATATCCAATCTAAAGAATATATAAAACCATTATTCTCTTCCTACTAGGACCTCAAAGATCTCTAGTTTCCCTGAATTGCCAAGAAATGCTATTAGCATTTGGCAAAAGGAGCAAAAGAACGCTATATCACCATGTATGTGACTTTTCTAAGTTCAATAGATTTTATTAGCAGGAGTATCCCATCTTGCTTTTCATCATCTGCACTGTTATTCCCCTCAAAATAACTACTTCTTATGTTTGGAAATGATTTGTATCTTACACAAATCTTATCTCTTTCTCAGTATGAAAAAATTCAAGATGCTGTAGTGAGGCTTTCCAATTTGATTAGGAAGAGTATCTCAGAGCCTTATTTTTTTTAATTCATAAATTCCATGTGAATAAGTAGATGGAATATAATTTGTTTTAATGACTCAAGGTTACCACTACAAGCATGAATTGCTGTACCATGCTATGCTTCTTTCAGGTGTAATTAAGGTGTGTAGGTAGATTAGCCCCTAAGCTAAATGATCCAGCTTACTGTTCTTAAATAATTCTCTTCACTTTTATCCCCTCCTCACTGTAAGCTGTCCCTTCTTGTTGTTGTCAGCATGTATGACTCTAGATGAAATGGCTGCTTTCTGCTCCTTAATGGATTAACTAATTATTCTGCTCCACAATGGATTAACTAGCTATTTTATTAACTAATAGAGCTCAAAATTAATGGATAAAAATAGTTTAATATCCCTTATGGGTTCTGCCAGTCTTAAATGAATCTAAACACCTCTCCAAGCTATCTTCTCTACCTGTACAATCTCTCAAAATATCAGGCTCCATGTGCTTATCACCCTTGCTTATCACACTTTTATTTTCCTGAATTTACTTGAAATTTTGATATGCAGGAATATAGGTAGCCCAGTGAAGGATTCTAGAATTTGGTAATCAAATCCAAGTTCATGTAATCCATATCCTTATAGACTTAAGCGAAACCTCTTTAACTTGTCTTCCAAATAATGAGGCTCATCTTTTCATATTACCTTTATATGATGTCTTATGTGACATGATCCATATATAATATCTTTTTCCACTTGTACATTTTGTTTCCCTTCTTCCTTTTCCAATTGTTTTTTACTTTTTGAAGATCATTACATCATTACTCATGCACAGTGATAAGACATTTGGGCAATGCCTTTCTGTATTGTATACTGCAAAGAACATCTGTGTTCTTCACTTGTAACTTAGTAGATGCCACCTTGCATCCTTCTTTATTTCTGTATTATCAATAAAACCCAATATTGAATATTTAATAGGTGAAGGACACAGAGAGGAATAAGCATCTGTTTTTCAGGGTACTGCTAATTTCAAATACTCTACCCAAATTTTCACATGGTGTGCTCCGATTTTTGGTTTGGAAAATATGGTCACCGTAAGTACAAGGTATACATGAAAAATATCACACAGTAAATAATTAGATCAGTGTAATTCAGTCCTAGAGACAAAATGAATTTAAATAAGGCTAAAGGAGTTCAAAGAAAAAACAGTGTGGCCTGAAGGAACTAGAGGGGCTTCACAGGGGAGATGCACATGAGCAAGGCCTCTGAGAGATGGGTCATATCTGGATACAGTGGGGATGGAGATGAGGGTGAGGGTCATCATCTGAGCAAATTAAAGGACTCACTTATGTGACTGTCAAATCCTGCTTAGCAACATCTTATCCTACCAACCAATTCCTTGGCACCTATACTACTAGATTCTGAGGTCACTTGTCAGAAGGCCCTGTCCAGCCACTCAGATGTTTCCTTCTTGGTCCCACAGCCCATTTTGCCAGTTCATTCCCTGGAATCATCTCACTGATCTCTAGTTCCAGTGGTCAATCAGAAGTTGACCAAATCAGTTTAGTTGTCTAGAGGGACGAAAAATGTTCCAGCCTGTGAGTCAGTGATTTGATATGACCTTAAACACTCAAAAGCTAGACTAACTCAACTTTTTTTTCCTTCATCTACAAATTAGTTTGGGGTGGTTACATAGATATAACCCATAACAGACAATGATGACATAAACCATTTCAAAATAGTGAATGAAAACAAGATAAATTTGGTCAGGAACCAAATATGCAGAATTAAACAATTACACTATGTGTAGACCCAGCCCCATTAGTGGGGAAGTGAACAGGGACAGGCAAAAAAGTTTCATGTTTAGACAGACTGAGATTGGTAAAAATTACTAGGTTTCTTTTGAGTGGCCTAGGAAAGCTTGGAAGAGTTAGGGTATAAAAAACTACTTGGGTAGAGTCTAGTGGTTCAGGGAAAAAAACAAGGGAGCTTGAGCTAAAGCCTGTGAACAGAAATAAGAAAATTTGGACAGGGCTTTAGAATATCCAACAAACAAGATTCTCTTTACTCTTATTTATTGGTTTCTTTTATTCCTAGTGCCTTTTAACATGAGCATGTCCAAAACTTTGGATCACCAAAAAGCTGGTAAAAATCCAGGAACCTGTAAGAGCTATGAAAATAAGGTAGTACCATTATTACTTGAATTATTATCAATATCTAGACATACAAACAGATAAATAAGCATAATTGTAAATGCAAATGTTACAATCCAGGGATGACATGGGGATGGTCAGTTAGCATCTTGAAGGCTTCCTATATATTTCGGGCATCTTGCTGGTTGCTTATATGTTACAGGCATTGTGAACAATTTCTAGGAATGACTTACAAACATTATACACATTACCTAGGAATTGTTTACAATTCCTGATTTAACATTCTGCCTGTAACATAAATACCAGTTAAAATACAAGGAACTTGATCATACACTGGCATCAAGTCAGAAGGCAGTATTTCTGCAGTTCTATCATATAACCAGAAGATTGATTTATATATTTAAAATGTAATATAGCATAGGTAATGGCCAAATAACTATGCTATACTTTTAAAGACCTATATGCAGAAGACTATGTATTAATTGACTGAAAGAACCTAAGTACAAAGAAAAATTTGATTCAGTACTTTTAAAATAAGCTAATTTTATAACTGCTTACTGAGTTGTACAACTCTAATTCAAACATATAATGGATACATATAAAAAACCTATTTTTTAGTTCGTTTATTTCACTGTTTTTTTAAAATAAATTAACTGCTAACTTAATATGTATTTTAAAGACATACCAGAACTTGTACATCAAAATGCAGGCTGTACTTTTCAAAGTAGTCCCCTTGGGACTATTTTTACTTATTTTGATCATGATGCTATTGCCCAGAATATTTTTGAAATGCTGCTTTAGAACTGCCTTCAAAGCCAGTTTATGAGCTACACAATTAAAAGTCATATTTTCTTATCATACTTCAAATGGTAATGTTTATGATATACACCAGCTATACAACATATTAGCTATATAATTTATATAAACCAAATTAAACTGATAAATCTAGTCATTTCATTCTTAAAGCCCTTTCCCAAACTACCCTCTGAGCCTTTTCTCAGGCTAGATCCAAGAGTAGCTCCTCCCGCTCCACCCAACCCTGCCTCCCAGAAGATATGTTCAATTGAAAAGTATTGACCATCATTTGTTTCAAAAATCTAGACTGAACTTACCCCAACAAAGTGTCTTAGTATACTACATTTGGCCAGCAGCTAGACGTGAGCTTCATGATATAGCAGGGAACTTTTCTGTCTGGTTCACTGCTGTATCCCCAGTGCCTAGAGCAATGTCTGGGATGTCGAAGTTGCTCATTAAATATTTGTTGAATGAGTGAATGAATGGAAGAAATAATGAAATTTCTTTCCGAGTCATTATGGATCAACAAACATAGGTGGACATATGTGAAATATCAAGGTGATGGCTATATTGAAGTAAAACCTAGCTTCCATCTGACAATGAGCCCAAGAAATCACTGTTTGGCAGTGGTTAACAAAGATACTGGTGGTGGCTATAGCTTGTCTCTGGATTAGGAGCTGTTTAGCTTAGTGTGACTTTAGAGGCTGGTACCATGCCCCTTGTGGACCAGTTTGCTCATACCATATTCCATTCATAGATTAGGGCTCTGGTACAGGCCAGGTGGCTTGTAAAAAAGTGCCATGGGGCTTTATTTTCAAGGGTAGTTACCAAAACCTAGAGATTTAAAGTAGTTTGGGCTAGGTCACATAGCAAACTAATGAAAACTGGAAGAGCTTGGGTCTGAGATAAGAGAAACACAATACCAGGTCTCTGTACTCTGGTATTTACCCTGTTCCAAGCTAGAATTACAGTCCTGCAATCTTCTTCATTGATACTACCACCTTCTTTATAAGCTAGGAAATCATGACCTTGAGACCCTCTACGACACTTCAACTCATTTGGGAAAAGCTCTCATCGCCAGGAGTAGTAGAAAAAGAAGTAGTAGTAATAGTAGTAGTAGTAATAATTGTTGTTATAGTTGTAGTAGTAGTAGAAGTAGTAAAGGTAAAAATACTTCTAGTAGTAATGTACTGAGTGCTTAATACATGACATACACTGTGCAAACTCTACATGTCTTTTAGTTTTCTTCACAAACCTATCAAGTAAGCAATGCTATTATCACTATTTTACAGATGAGGAAACTGAGGCTATGAGAGGTTAAATCACTCACCTAGTCAGAAGTCTAAGTCTTTGCCTGCCTAACTCTGAAGCCAAGGCACT
The DNA here is from genome assembly GCF_003031525.2 of Neophocaena asiaeorientalis asiaeorientalis. NCBI lineage: Eukaryota > Metazoa > Chordata > Mammalia > Artiodactyla > Phocoenidae > Neophocaena > Neophocaena asiaeorientalis. Next base: position 4,152 of record NW_020185302.1, on the reverse strand, counting down.
GAGGCATGACAGAATTCTGCCTCCTTAGCATTATGCTCTGTTATCCGAGCCATCCTTCTCCTGGCTTACAATAAAGCTACAAGTAAAATCTGAAGAACCACCATGGTTCAAACCTTGAAGTAATTTGGTTGTACTTATAACATTCAATAATAATGGCTGTAAATCAACACAATCCTAGAGACTGAACATCTGTTTTAAGACCTCAAGTGAGTAGGTTTTTCTGGAATATCCCCTTAGAAATGTTTTTTGAACATTTGTTCAAACAAGTTGAAGTCTGGACACCCTCTGATGCCTTTCTCGATTGGTTATGTGCCAAGTATGATGTGATCCTTCTGTATGTGGTTTGAGTTAGGTGGAAGCATTGTACATGCCTGGGACACTGGGCAAGCCCTCCAGAGCTGCCCCTAAATCCAGACGAGCAGGCCCACTGAGGAAATATCAGCCCTGGAGTGGCTAGCCTGGAACTACTGATTGGCTGGATCACCCAGAACCCGCAACGAGGAGGCAGCCTTTGCCTTAGAGTTTCAGGGGCTCTGAGCCAAACAACTAGCCCAGGGCTGCTACAGCCTTACTTTCCTGCTGCAAGCCACCTGAGCTCTACCTGCTGTACCATGAAATCATTAGGAAACATTAATGTAATTGGCAGGTGTCTCAGTGCATATAACTGGAAGGGACTACAATTCCAGACAGTTTAACAGCTTTGGCAGGGTGGGAGTATATTCTGTGGACAGACTGAATGTCACACCTTAGCCTACATTTGTGGGAGATGGTTGCAGAGCCCATCAGCAAACCTGCCACATGGCCAAGTACATGTGAGTGATGGAAACATGACTGTGGTAAGAGGCCAAGGCTGGTAATGAGGAGGGAGATACTAAAATCTAAGGGGAATCCCTGAATTCCCAACATTCGTGAGACAATTAGATGAGGCTAGAGGGTAAAAAGCAACAGAAAAGCATTCAGCTGATATAGGTATATAAGGAAGGAAGCAAAGAAGATCAAATCTTATGTTGCGGCCAACAGGAATGCTATAGATGTCAGGTCTACTTCAGCATGCAAACTAGGAGATAAAATATATAATGGGAGTGCTTCAGAGTTAGACACAAATCTAACTATGGGAGCATCTTTCCTTAGTCTATGGTGAACTCCTGAAATTTCCTCCAGCTACTCTAGGAAGTCCTGCAAACTAATGCTATTCCTTCTTCACCTCTCTTAATATAAAACACACTTGTACCACTAAAAACTGAGGTTATCACCTCCCCGTAAACTTGGTCTAACCTCACTGATGGGAAAAGAAACTAAGCTCAAGGTTGTTGTATTGACTGAAGTTAAGATTTAGAGGGAATGGACCAGAAAATGTTATTATAATATCTGAAATGAGAAGTTATGAAGGTCTAAATGAGGGTTGTAGTAGTGAGTATGGAAAGGACTTCTTGGTTGTGAGAGAGATTATGAAGGAATATCCACACAACTTGGGAACTAACTGGATTTAGTGGGGCAATAAAAAGAATCAGAGATATTGCCAAGGTTATTAGTCTTAGTGATTGGGAAAACTAAAATGGTGGTGCCAATAATAGAAACAGTAAATTCAGAAGAATAAAAAGGTATTATAGGGAAGATAAAGGAGTTTGAGGTGCCATACTGAGAGACAGAACAGGCAATTTAACATTCTAGTCTGGTACTTATGAGAGGTTGGGCTGGAGATAAAAATTCAGGTAGGCATCACTTGCCTGCTCCTTCACCTAAGTACAAACTTTCTGGCTCTCAATCCCTATAAGCAGCAGCCATACACAAAGGATATTTGAAACTTTCTCTGCTTCTGCTGATATTCCTCCCCATTCCATGGGTTCTTCTGCCCTCTAATTATCTCTAGAACCTTACTGTAGAGAAACTCAGTTGATCTCTTTGTTCAAGCATTCAGTGTAAATGTCTACTTTTAAGAATAGTTCTTTATATTCCCAAATACATGTCATTTGTGAGTAGGAAGTGATCCAAGCAGATTACATTTATAGAAAGGTTCAATTACTTTGAAAATTATTTATACCAATGAAAAATTAATATACATGAGAAAAACCTAGAAAGGAAAGATCAGGTGAGTGCTACAGAGTTAAAATGACCATATTTTCTGAAGCAAAAAATGGGCATTGGTTTCTGATAAAAAACATATTTGTGTTCTGAAGTCCTTTCTGACTGAATGAGGAAATTTAGGAGATGCAATTAGAATGGTGAAACATTGCAATTACCAGGGTATTTGGATTATTTCTAGGGACAATGGGATAAGATATTTATCCTGGGAAATCTGGGAATTGCATAGAGTGGAATACTAATAACACAATGCATATTTTACATTTTTGTACTATAAAATTATTTTATTATTTTATATTCTGTAACTTTCAGTTTAGGATACCTGACTGTCTTGGTATTTGCTCCCTTTCTAAATAACTTTGAGGACTCAAAAGTATTGAAGGTCAGAGTGAGAAGGTATCTTGGATATCAATTAATCCAACCACTTAAAAAAATAATATAAAGAAACTGAGGATCAGAACTAAGAAATTACTTGCCCAAGTTCACACATCAAGTCAATGGCAGAACTCGGACTAGAATCCAAGTAGCCTAATCTCCCATACATCCTTTCTCCAAACACCAAGTCTCCATTTAGGCAACAGTTTTTCCACTCCTTCTTCTTCACATTTCATCCCCACCATTTGCCTTGGGAATCCCTGGAGGAATGGGGCCCACTGCTAGGAGGACACAGTGTAAAAGTGCAGAACACTCAATGCCTATCATCTTGAATTCCTTTGATCTAGCAGGAGCACCACCACCCCTCACCGAGACATCTTTCTCTCTTCTCAGCTGAAACACCCATACTGCTGTTACAGCAGATATTTTAGGGTCAAATGGGACATCAAGGGGGAATGCAAGTAAAACTTGGATAGCTGATATTCCGAGGTGATTACAGGTTGAGAACTTTGCACATACCTGGACTGCTGGAATGTCAACACATTTTCTTCATTTCAAGCTTCTCTTAAAGTTGTTGGAAGGACCAAACCTCCTATTCAGGGGCAAAGATTCACTATTAAGAGAAAATTCACTGATGGTCATACCTCATTCCTTGAGGTTTGTTCAACTCCTCCCTATGGTTAAACAGGAAAACAATATTGCTTTGTATATCTTGCAAAAAGTGACTGGCCCAAAACCAGCACAACAGAGCTAGAACCCAGGACTTACACTTCACATATCCAAGACCTCCCAAGGCTGACAGAAAAACCAATGGCCAGGAATGGAACAGGGGTAGCTCACGCTCCCTCATGTATGACATCTTTACGTGGAGCAAGCTCCTATAATTCCATTAACCATGTATGACACTTTAGAAGTTTCCCCTATGAACTTCTGAGCTTTTTGAAGGAGGGATTGTAGATAGATTGGTCTGTCTATCCCCAGGGACTAGGATGCAACCAGTAAGTATGTCACAAATTAGTGCAACAGGTTAGAATGTGGAGGGCTTTGAGTGATACTCCTGGAGTTTATAGTTCCCAACATAGACTGAGACTGTGCATCTTTGTGTTTTATGCAAAACAGAACACTTTCAACATTGGAGTATATAGTTCTGTGCCAAGTAGGAATTTTTAAAATTATCTCCTTGGTTACTTCAGTGCCTATACAAGAAGTATTCAGCCTTTTTTTTTAATATTTGAGGAACTCATAGTTCCCAGGCACTCACTCCAATATGTCGCAAGCAATTTGATTGAAGTATTGCATATATCTTGGGCCTGAGACCAAGTGTGAGAAATTTCACCCCATCAGAAAAACCACTGAGGCAGCTTAAGGTAATGGAAACTGGTGTTTTGGAGACTAAACCTGTCTCTTTCCATCTCTGTTTTTGGTGCTTGGATAATGCCTTTGAAGGATAAAACAGAGAGCATATAGATTTAATACTTTGGATTAAAGAGGAAAGAAAGACAAAATGGAGAGGATATGGAGATATGTTAAAGTTTTTAATTCAGGTGCCAACTGAGATCTAAAGACTGACATACAGGTAAGTCATGATCAATAAGGTAGAGTAGGAGGACAGGGAACTAACCTCCTCCAACAAACACATAAAAAATACATCTACATTGCCAACAAACACGTGAAAGGATGCTCAACATCATTAAT
>NW_020185301.1:0-10974 GCF_003031525.2 Neophocaena asiaeorientalis asiaeorientalis | reverse complement strand
AATATATACATGTATCAAATCATCACATTGCACACCTTAAATTTACATGGTGTTATATGTCAATTATATCTCAGTAAAGCTGGAGAAGAAAAATTAGTTTAGGAAGCCTACTCTTCATAAAAGTTCCCATACTTTTGCTTAATATAGATTGATCAGCAAAATCCTACTCAGGTAACTATCATGACAATTACATAAAGTTTTCCAGTTTACAATATGGCTCAGTAGTATGTTTCCCATAGAGTTTAGGGGGAAAAAATCTGCATGTGTTAACATGGTCTATATAGGATCTAGCCCTGCCTTCCTATCTAACCTCATCTTCTACCATTGTCTCCCTCACTCAGTACCCCAGCCATATGGGTCATCTTTCTGCTCATCAATGAATGCAAACTTATTTTTGCCCCTCCTGGTAAATCTCTTTCCCCAGCTCTTCATTGGGTTAACTCCTTCCTATTATTTAGGTCTTTGATCAAATATGACTTGCTCATTAAGACCTTAGCTGAACACTCTATCCCACATAATTCACCCTTCCCTCTCATCCATCACTCTCTATTCCCTTATCCTGCTTTATTTTTTTCATAACACTTATCTCTGCATGACACTTTATTATGCATACGTTTATTAGTTTATTGTCCTTTTCCTCTACTGGAATGTATGTTCCATAAGAGGAGGAACCAAGTTCGTTTCTGTTGCAAACAGGAAACTGGATCTGTGTCCAGTATATAATATGTGATAAATGGATAGCTATTGACTTAGTCAAAAATTATTGACTTAGTCATAATTTTACAGTTCCTGATCTTTAATTCCTTTGATGAAATATCAGTCTCTCAATTATTAATCCACTCACTTACCTTAGGTATGTAGTATGGTTTTTCACACTTCCATTTCCAACTTTCTCTTGCATTCTTTGTCGGAGCTTAGCACTAAGGAATTAGTCATGACACTCATATCTCTTGGACCAACTTGGTAAGTTTTTGCTACTTAGGAGGACTGCCTTAGAACCTGAAATATTTATATCATTCAATTTACTCCATATCTTAAGCTGAAAAATCAGGCAAAATTTACTAGGTACATATTAGCCACTTAATAGCACCAAGAGAACATCGCTTGTGTGTAGGCTCTTTCTCAATATTAAACTAAGATAGGATAGATATAGTGATTATCAAACAAGTTTTACAACCCACAAGTCAAATCACAATGAAATAAGAGACTAGTACCCATATATTTTATTTGACTAGCTGCAGGTCTGATACCTAGAAGTCAGAATGATAACTCAGACAACTGCCTTAAAAGCATGCACTATCCATTCCATTAGTGTGCTGGCCCCACATCTACCATCATTGCCTCACACTCCCCAATAATTTACTATTGTCCCTTAAATGCTTCCATTACCCATAACTTCAAAAGTACCCATTTCCCTTATAATGCAGCAATATCAGTGAAGCAAAGAAGTGAGCCAAAGCTGGCTATGAATTTTAGGAGCTTGAAGAAAGCAGAGGTAGTAAGGAGTAGTCTTCTGAACTCCTATTTGGTATTTTGTAATAATATGTAGAAAAGTTTAAATAATGCCATCCTGAAAGATAAAGAATCTGAAGAGGTTAATTTAACGATTGAAACTCAACACTCTACAAATCTTTTCTAAGACTACTTTTCAGCATAGTATCTTTCTCACTGTTTGATGTCTCAGAGACCAGAGATATTTTGTCAGAGAGGCAAATTTCAAGCCATTTATAAATTGCTGTGCATTATAGAGTTAATATGTCTCTTATTAAAGAGAAACAAAGTTTTGACTGTGAGTTGAAATAAAAATGAAATACAAGGTTTTATCAAAGTCTGAGTTCTTTATTTACTTAGAGACCATAATTTAGAGTGGCTACTGATAGACTTGTTATATAGTATCTCTTTTCTCATAACCTCTCTGTCTCTGTCCCTCTCTATCTCCCTAATCATTAAAGGGAATCAACCAAGTTTACACATTGGTAAGGTTGGCTTTCATGAAAACCTCGCCATTTCCCAAGGTAGGCAACTGAGAAAGAAAACATTTATGGAGACAAGTAATAACCATCTTTTAAAATTTTATTCAGACATACAAGTGTTTGTGTTCTGGCTTGATAACTTACTAGCTCTGTGACCTTAGGTAAATTACCTAACTGCTCTGAACCTCAGTTTCCTAAAATATAAATTGTATATAATACTTCTCTCAGTTGTAAAAATGAAACAAGATGAAAGTAAAGCAAGAAGTACAGTGACTGCACATTAAAAAGGTAGTTTCATTTCCCTTTACCTTTATTCTTTCATCACTATATTATTCTTCTTTAAAGAGATATATTATGAGATGCATATATGCAGTAGCTCTTTTTATTTCAAGATGGTAGAGTGGTTAGAAGTATGAGTTTTGAAATCCAACAGATCTAGTTTCTAATTTTAGCTTCTCCATTTGGTGTGTAACATTGAGTCAGTTCCTTAAGCTTTCTAACATTCAGTTTCCTCATCTATAAATGGAGATAATAATAGCATCTACCTCTTAGGTTGTTGTTAAATGGGATAACCAGGTAAAGGACACTGAATGCCCCACTAGCTGGAAGTGCTCAATACATGTTAGCTGTTGTATCTCTATTGTTAATATTTATAACATAATTATTATTACACTTATTTGTATTATTTTAGATCCGTGTTTCCTAACTTCAGGCTGAAGATGAACAAACATTTTAGTGTAGGTTTCTTTTCAACTGGTCTCTTAGAGACATTGGTGGTAGTTTTGTTTCCTCTCTCCTACTCCTCGACTTATTGCTAGGGTCTGAAATAAAGAACATAATTAATATAGGGGAGGAAATAATGTTTTGAATGATTGAAACCTGTGAAAATGTGAGTTACTAACAAGGAAATGCCTCTCCATTAACTGGAAAAGCCCTTCTGAGCCTGGCTTACATGAGGCAGACCACATAGAAGGCTCTTTTGTAGTCCCTTCTATCTTCTAAATAGCAGAAGCCAACTCTAATCTAAGAACAAGATAGAGTGCAAGGCTTGGAGGCTACCTACTCAGTAACACCACCAAAACTCATGGTGTGCTGTCGTTCAATGAAAATGCCACTGTTGCTATCACTGGACACATATCACAGCTTGCCACTGATTACCACCAGTTTTGGGAATTGGACATTAAAAATAGACATTGCCTCATGAATTGGTTCAGATGATGAGCAGCTAAAAAGAATGATGACCTATTTACATACTAGAATCTCATCCGGCCTATCATACTTCCTCCAACAACACTCCCCACCCCCACCCAATCTCCATGGGCCGAGATTGTGCTGAAAAATCCCCTTCCCCTTTAATTGAAATCTTACCTCTCTTTGTCTTTCTAAATATCTACTTATTTTCTATGTCTAAGCCACTGAGGTAACCATAAAGATATGTATCTTACCTGGGGTAGTGGCAGCAATGAGCTTGCCCATTAAACAAGACTATCATTTTTCTCTCTCTTTAATGAAGATGGATAAATATTATACTGTAGCTTAACAACATTATTAGCTAAGTGAATTATAGCCTTTTCACTGGAACTCAAGGTAATAACATAAGGAAAAGGAGCAATGGTTTTAAGGTCACCTTGGTAATATCTACAAGCAATACCCAATATGGGCATAAGTAATTCATGGTCCATAATCACAAAGCACCAACCAAGGCAACACATTTCACGGAGGGAGGAAGTAGGATGTGGTAGCCTGCTCTGAACTGGAGTGTGAAATAGATACTGGTCTCTTGGTGCTGCTGAATGCACACAAGGGAAAAAGCAACTTAGAGACAACACACAGCAAGACTTTTAATCAGTCATTTAGTACTTCAGTAGAAAATACAGTATAACTGCTGGGCTGTAGTAAGCCCATGCTCCTATTGCTGACAGAGCTTGACTTTCATAGCTAAAAATGTTTAAGGTCCTCCAAATAGCCCCAGAACTCCATGCCCATCATTCTAAACTAGAAAAGTCCTTAGCTGTGCATTGGCATTTCAAGCTTAGAAACTGGCTCTCTGATGAAGCAATGAGTTAGAAAGTAGGAGGAATAAACTGATTAAGTCCAAAGGCAGAATTAACACCAACACCAACCCCTCCCCAGCAAATCCTGTACTTTTAAGAAATCTATGGAACAGGAGAGACCTACCTGACAGCATGATGAGGTTTTTTTTTTTCTGTTGTGACAGGAAGTTAAAGGAAAGGAAAGGATAGTGACCTGCTGTTGGGGGAAGAAGGATATAAAATTTTACTTAGAAGGCACATAATTTGGAGACATGCCATTTGGGTTGATTACATTCCTGCTATTTTAGCCTTTACTGAAAGAAAAAGTGGCATTTTCTATTTCTTGTTGGTTAGTCCCCTGTTTATAATCTCTTTCTCTAACATTCCCTTTCAAAATTGTAAAGATAGTAGCCTCTAAAATGTTTCTACCCACTTGTTACATAGTATAGCAAAGAAAATAAGCATTTTTAAAGCCAACAAGTTACAAGAGAAAAAAAGGATCATTAAGCAACATCATTAGAATGTTACAAAGAAAGCTTGGCTTTCCCAGGTGGTGGTCATTTGTTGCTCTTTTGAAACTAATAGTTTGTGCCCTATCTCGTCCTTTGTTTACAGTATAACACTGAATATTGTACTGTCACAGCATGAAGAAAGCTTACAAAATACTTTAAGTCACTAATGGGATGGAAGATAAGTTTTAATGAGTTAAATGAGAAAAAGGGGCCTTTCTTCTTAACCTCAAGATCTATCATCCATGTTCCCCTAAATCCTTATTATCATCTGCCTGTCTTTTCATTTCTATTGCCACAATTCTGGTCCACATCTTCATTGCAACAGTCTCCCTATCTCCAATTTCTACTCATTGGAATTCATTGCCAACATAGTTGCCCAAGGAACACTACTAAAATATTGCTCTTATTATGATTTCTTATATGCAGAAATATCCAATACTTCTTTATCACTAAATTAAATAAAATCCACATTCCTTAGTCAAAGCTTTCCATGACTTTTTTTTGACTACCTGTCCATCCCATCTCCCGTAAGATGTTATGTCTAATTATTTTAAACTAGAATAACCAATTTTCCAATGCTAATATATTTTCTTTTATCGAAATTTAGATACAAGCTCAAAATCTACTCTCAGTGAAGCCTTTCCTAATATGATCACTACTCTCTCTATACTATAATAGCATCTTATTTGTACCACTCTTATAGCACTGACAAATTCTGACTTTTATTAGTTACTCATTTACTCAAAAATATGTTTTAACATAGCCATTGATCAAGAAATATTTATTGAAATAATAAGTAAGTAAATGTACTTTCAAAGTATTAACTATGCATATGTTTAGACTAGGTACATAGAGGAGACAGGTTATTTTTCTAATTGGGAAGGATCCTGGTACTGGACTGCACAGTCACTGAACAATGCCAAGTTATTTTCCCAGGATCAGACAAAGAGCTGAAATATCATTAACTTGTATCAAAACTTAATACGTGATAAGACTTCAGTATTAGTTTGATGAAAAGTAGAAAGTATGAGTCACGTTTGAGGATGTTATCCTCTATATATTTTTTTCTATTGAATAGAGGAACACTAGAGCTAAAATCAGCATTATGAGACATTACAAGCTGAAACAGGTCTCACGTCGCAAACTATACAAACTAAGGATTTCTTTTTTCATTTAATATATGCATAAATATCTCTAGAGCTGATTGCATTACAAATATAGAGCTGTCAGTAATTCTTTCCATTTCTGGAACCTTTCACTTTAAAAATCTACAAATGAGTTATAAGAGGACATTTTTGCAAGCAGACGGCTATAATTTTTATTTTTGTTTTGTAGCTGTATCATTAACATATACCTTTTCTTTTGCAATGAATAGTCCCTGTGGGATGAATTCCAATGTGTGTGTGTGTGGGGGGGAATCAAAAGACAACTGTGCAAAAACAAGAAAACAAACAAACAACTACACTTGTTTCCAGTGCTCAATGCGTCTGTTTCCTAAAACTACAGATTATCAGACAGTGGCAAAAAATATGACCCTGTGGATCCCAATCCATTTCACCAATAGAGATCCTGTAACTTCTTTTTTCTGTTTTTAGCTAGTGCATACGCTCATGTGGAGGATGAAAGGTGTGCTTCCCTTCAGAACACAGGTACATTTTCTCCTTCAGAGCAAAGTTATTTTAATATAATCAATTTATGATTTCTTCAAAGTCATAACCTCTGGAAATCAACTATTCATCATGTATGATGAGTTATTTCTTGCAGTACATCAAAGTAGTCTGCCTCGTATTTTCATCTTGCTATCATCATAACACTTATTGAATGCCTATAGCATACATAACATCCTACTAAGAAGCAAAGGAGTAGATACGAGGGCAAATTAATTCTATTGAAACGTTTTCCTGCTCACAAATCTGAGGGTACACAATACCATTGACTGGGGGGTTGGGATAGAACTTAAAAGTGATCCCTTCTAACTGGCCTATTATCCTGCCTCCAAACCTAACCCCTGACTTCAAGGATCCCTGTTGTTTCCCCAGAAGATTGTATCTATTAAGATAAGACATATTTGTTAATAAATAATTAATATACAAACCTTTTTCCTGAGTGAGTTTACCCACCCACATATCTTTAATAACACCAGTGTATCATTGACTTCCAAATCTATACTTCTAATCTTCTGTATACATCTCTCCCATGATCTCTACACTCACAGTTTAAACTGCTTACTAAACAATGCTAATTGAATATCCCATGATTACATCAAATTCACCAAGCATAAAATGAACTCTTTGCTTTCTAACCCAAATCTCTTTTTAACCCTGCATTATCTGTTCTATGATATACATATAGATGTAAATACATATAGAGATATTTCATGTATCCAGTTTCCCAAGTTGTAAAACAGAGAGTCATCCTCAATAACATCTCATCAGTCAATCATTAAGTCCTATCAAATTTATCTCTTGAATAGCTCAGCAACTGATCCTTTTAGTACTATATTGAATGATGGAGTGGAGGTAGAAGTAGAAAATAAAATATTGAAAATTTAAAAATTGTCAGGTACATTCAACTCAATATGTCTAAAATTTGGCTCATTTCTCAAATATCATCCCCCACCCACTGGCCAAATCTATTTTTTGAACTATGTTTCCAATCTCAGTTCCAATTAATGGCACTGTAATAATCCAATAGGTAAGTTAAAGAATTCAGAATCTTTTGTCAGGGTAAAAACTTTAGACCTCATTCTGTAGGACATAGGGAGCTATTGAATGATTGTAAAAAGAATGATATCGGATTTTTTAAAAAACCATCACTCTGGCAATGGTGTGAATAACAGACTGAAGGAGAGACTAGTGAGAAACCTTTAAGAAGCTGTGGCAATAGTCTTGAACAGAAATGATTGGGGCCTGAACTAAGGCAATGCAGTGGAAATGAAAATGAGCTCTGTTCCACTTGAAATTTGTATATTTAACCTATATTCTATATTGTCCCATCAAGGAAGGTTTCCTGAAAAAGGTATGTTTTGATTTGGATTTTTACAAAATTGAAGATGATATAATGCAGGGGCAAAATAATTCGTCCTAGCGATTCCAAAATGATGATTATGTAGCAGGAGCAAATCTACACTGAAACAAAATGGAATGTTTTAAAGGTTCTATTAAAGACTATACTCCATCCATTGATTCTTTGGAGAATCACTGAGAATCATTCAGTGCATCAACAACAGCCACATATACACTAGACTGGAGAGGATAAACAAGCGACATGAATAGAACCAACTTGGAGCTGAGAAAAATAGGATGGAATTGAAGATAAAAATTTCCTATAGCACATGTTTAATGAAAAAGTGGAAAACATTAGGAAGAGGGTGAATATGAATAGCTTAGAAAAAGAAAATTCCTGTGTTAATGGAATAGGGTTTTTTTGTTTGTTTTATTTGTTCACAGAATTTTTTCAAGCATAGCCTGAAGAGTAGCTAACACTTATAGTCTTACTATATTCCCAGGTCTATTCTAAGCAATTTACACCTTTTAACCATTTGCCTTTCACAGTAAAACTGAGAAATAGATCCAAGTATTATCTTCACTTTACAGAGAAGGAAACTGATATCAGAGCAGTCATGCAGCTAATCCAAGGTCAAACACTTCATGGAACATTGTAGAGGTTTCATCCTCATATATAAGGAAGTTCTTGCTCTGAGGAGATTGTTTTTATAGGTATCTAATTAAAAGAACTATCATGTATGGAGTACTTAGTATGTGCCAGACATTGTGCTAAAACTTTTGCATGGATTTGTTCATTTAATATCCACAACTCTGTGAGATACTTACTATTATTTCATTCCCATTTTAGAGATAAGGAAACTGAATCACAAAAGAGCTTAAAAAACTTGCTCAAGGGCACAGAGCTGGTAAGTGGTTCAGCGACTAATTAAATTCAATTTTTCAAAGTTCATACTCTCAGTCATTATGCTGTACTGCCTCCCTTTCTAGCAGCAATCAGTAGTTCAAAGGACATCAACCTGAGACATTGATTGACTAAAGTAATGCAGAGCTTTTGCTAACAGTATATAGAGAAATTCTGAAAAGTAAGCCAGTCACCAATTATGGGGTGGATTTTGAGATCAATAGAAACTTTTACAGAACAAGCATCAGGTTGGAACTCCTACCTAAAGAATCCCCAAAGGCTGTATTCTCCCATCAATTCACATAAAGCCACGTTGCCTTCAAGATAACTGTAAACAAGCAAAATCCAACCCAAAGGCAAACTTGATATTCAGTCAATTTGAAAAAGAAGAACTATTTAACATTTATCTGCCACTTTTCTTCTGCAATACTTTCCACAAACCATTACCTTAGGTACCTAATCCAACAGAATTAGATAAATAATTATACTAAAATAAAAGGGACAAGAATAGAAATAGTTAGGGCCTTTTATCCCAGGACTTCAAAGCAATTTACAAGTATCAATTAATGCTTGCATCAGTCCTCTGAGGTGAGAACATTTTCACATGCAATTTATAGATTAAACCGAAAGGCAGAGTTACCTAACTAGTGACCAATACCCAAGGAACAGACACAGAAATCTTGGGTCCCAGTCCTCATGTTCTACCCCTTGCACATCAAATATATTTAGTAGCAGCCTCATTAATAGCACTGATTTTTGTTTTTCTTACAAGCTAAAAATGTATATAATAATCACTGTTAGGTAATATGTATCAGGGATTGCAGTATACTAAGAATTTTGTGGAATCTAAACTGATTTTGAAGTTTAATGTGATTGAACATCTGGTCTTTGTATTTAGTGTATGTGCTGGGGTGTGGAGGATGAGACTAAGAAATTTATCTGCGGTTGGTTCTGGGAGGGGAATACCATACATAGTGTAAGTATGTGATAATATATAGATATAGACAAATACATACATCTCTCCGAAGTTCTGGTCTCTATCTACATTACACCATGACAGAAATGTTTAATGCTAAGTAAGTTACAGTACAATGCAAAATATGACTACAAACATTTACTGGCAGTAACTGAATTTGTGAAATCCTCTAACATTATTGGAAATAACCTACTACGATAATTATCCTAAACTTCCATTACACTTCACAGGTTTTATGAGAACATTAAAGGAATGCAACAATCTTGTTTTGTTTGCAGGCATCATTTCATGTTCCAAAGGCTAATCTGAGTCTTATTGTTGTTTCTTAAAAGATTTGCAAAAATTGCCCATTGCAAAGTTACTTAGGGACTATGAACACTGTGAAAGCAATTATGAAACAATATATTTAATTCATAATTATATGGAGTCTGAAGGGCTGTTTGTGAAGATTAAATGAGATAATGTATTTAAAGGAGCCCAACACAGTGCCTAGTACATGGTGAAACTCAAAAAAAAAAAAAAAAGGTTTCTTTTTTATTTCAAATTATGTGACAGAGCCTAGGCTGTTATCAATTCTGAAAGTTAATATAGGTGGACACATTTCTATGACTTCTCTGGAATGGACCAGCACTTAATACACTACTTTATTTCACTCCTGGAATATGATAAATAGGCTCTATAATCTCCTGGGAAGTCTTCATTTGAGGAAATGCAGGGAGAAACTATCATTGTTTCCCAGCTATATACATTCCTCATCTTAAAAACTGAAGGGACGTGTCTGAGCTGGCTGCTATGCATAGACCAATGAACGAATCTATAAAAGCCTGGCTTCAAGATGGATATTAAGAGAGTAAATAGATACCAGAATGGACTTATGTACTTCTAGAACAAATCCAAACTCTTCCAAGCATGAGAAGTTGCTGCACTGTTAAGAATTCTTATCCCTGTTCATTATAGGTAAGCTGGTTGTTGCTGTCTACTATAGTGAAACTTACTATTGGAGGCAAGTTTGGCTTCAATTTTTGTTTTTGTACTTTATGTATACTCTACAAGTTGTGTACAGTGCTTTGACCCATTGCCTGGGTATGACCTCTGCTTTCTATTTTTCTTGTTCTAAGTTACCTGTCTAGTATTGACTTTTGACCTCACTCCAACTCTTGGTATTTTATTTTCTTTGGGTTCTAATACTTTTAACATCTCTTTAGACTCTAATATGCCTCCCCGGTTCTGGCTGACATCCTTATTTCTGGGTTCCACTGGAGGGCAGAATGACATGCACTTATCTTGAAATGCAGGAAACAGTAAAATACATCACATGCAGACAGAACCAGACACAGTGCAAGTGAGATAGGCTTAAGCATTAGGCTTGATCTGTGAACTCAGGCTCTATATAATTAAAAGGAAGGATTGTCTCTCTTGGCACGAAGGATCAAGATTCATCGCCTCCATTTTCTCTATGAGATTCTTCATTGCTAGATGCAACATATCTACCTTACCCAATTTTGAAAAAAAATGAAAATAATATTATTACCTATCAGTAGTGGAATCATTTTATTTTTTTTTTTTTTTTT
>NW_020185300.1:0-8934 GCF_003031525.2 Neophocaena asiaeorientalis asiaeorientalis | reverse complement strand
TTTTTTTCCCCAGCTGACAAGAATTTCTAGGCATTCACAAAGATTGATTAAAAAGTCAGTCAGTTCTTACTAAATGAGAGATTCATACCCAAATAATTTTAAATCAGTTTTTCTGAATATCTTTCAGACTTTTATGACAAGAAACTGTATTTAATGTAAGAATTGGGAGGCAGCAGAAAGGAGGGGATGATGCACCATAAATGCAGCCCAGTGCTTTTCCTGTTTCCCTTGCTTGGTTGGTAGCTTCTGAGGCCTCCAAAGAAACCCCTGGTCTAAGGAAAAGAGATTAAAAAATCGCTTCCTGTGAAGTCACTTTGGAGTCTGGGTCTAGCAACTTTCTCCTTTTCCTAGTAATGTTTTCTATTAGTTCAACCATGTTCAGGATCCTTAATATACCTCAACACCTTCCAAAAAAATAGTGGACATTTAATATGTATGTGTAACCACCCGTTCTGCCAAAAGGAGCCTGATTTAAATGAGCTCGCCTAATAGATCAGTATAAATTCCCAGATCATTTCACTAGTGTGTGCAGACCTTTGTGATCCTTTTTAAGTGAATGGTTGTATGCTCTGAATTGGAGAGACAGCACATAAACCCCCAAATTAATATCCTCTGATAAACAGTGAGTCCGGATGACAACTTTTCAAAATCTATTACATACTAGTAGCCTTGGACAGTTTGCATATTAAACAGTTGATAGTAGAGTCTGGGCAGAAATATAGACACTATTACATATTTCAGTTCATGCCAGAACAGAAATCTTTTGATAGCACTTATTGTAGCCAGGAACAGAAGCAACTATACAGTCCCCAGCCAGAAGCCAGGTGCCAAAATTAATTCATGCAAGAATGAACTGAGTTGCTGTCTTAGTATGAAGTCCATAAGCTCTGGGGGAAATGCACATGAAAATCCTGGGTAGCTCGGGTTACTAGATCTTGAGGGTTATAGTTCAGTTCTGGGACGGCCAGCTAACTTTACAAGAGATACTGCCTCGTGATGGGAGAGTATGTTGCTACCCAGCCAGACACCCCACAAGCACCTGAAGAGAGCAGGGATGGTGTTCAGTAGCATAAGCCCTGCGCATTACGCAGGTGTAGCAGCCCGACTTGTCAAATGTGTAAGTGACACACAGTTTGGCGGGTTAGCTAATGCATGGATGACAGAATAGGGATTTAAAAAGATCTCAACAGGGAGAACTGATGAGCTGCAATTCAGAAGATTAAATTTAATAGGGATAAATGTAAATTCCTCTACTTGGGTTAAAAAAAAAAAAAAGAAACAACTGCCTCCCGTCTTACTCCCATCCAGCTCATTTTCCACGCTGCAGCCTGGGTGATCTTTGTAAAACATAAATCCGATCATGTCACTTTCTTGCTGAAAATCCCTTAACAGTGTCCCATTGCCTTGAGGATAAAGACAAAACTCATTAATGTGACTTTTGAGATTCTCCATAACTGACCCGTTTCTTTCTCCCCCATTCGGTCTCTCACCAGTCACGTGCTCATGCTGAGCACTTCTACTGTACAAAGGATTTTTAGATTCTGTGTGTGGGACCTGTTTGGGGGCTGTCATGTTTCCTCCGTCCAGAAATCAACTTCACCCTTCCCTCTACATCTCCAGGTCTCAACTTAAAGCCATCAGGAAGGCCCAATCCATAAACTAGGTCTAGTCTCTGTATTACCTATTTTCCCAGTTCCCTGAGCATCCTTGTTTCGTTCAATGTATTTATTGAGTACCTACCATGTACCAGGCACTGTTCTAGACCCTGGAGACAAAACAGTGAACAAATCAAAGACCACATCCACATGGAGCTTATGTTCTAATGGAGAAGGTGTCAGTGATGAATGCTTTGTAGAAAAAATGAAGCAGGAGGAGGAGATAGTTAACAGACTTGTGGGTGGAAGGCCTTACTTTAGGTAAGGTGGTCCGGCAGGACCTATGTGATGATCTGATATCTGTGAAGATGTGAATGAAGGAGAGCCATGAACTATGTGGGGGAAGAGCGTGTCCCAAAACCCTAAAGGGGGTCGTGCTTGGCATGTTTGGGGAACTGCAATGAGTCCAGGATGGGTGAAGTACGCTAAGCAAAGGGAGAGCCATGCAGAACAAGTTGGAAAGGCCCCCAGGGACGAGGGCTTGGAGACGCTAGGAAGTTTTTAGATTTTCTTCTAAATGTGATTGGAAGCTATTGGTAGGCTTTGAGTCAAGAGACTGTCACGGTAAGATTTTTGTTTTGTATTTTGTTTTAAAAGGATTACGGTAGTGCCTGTGTGGAAAGTAGGCTATAAGGAGTAAGTGCAGAATCCCAAAGATGAGTCAGGGGTTTATTACATCGGTCGAAGTGAACAGCTGAAGGTGGCTCTGATCAGGAAGGTTTGCTAATAGTCCTCTCACTATTTGTGGTTAGTTGTGTGATAGAAACCCTGCTGGTGCCCGGCTCGAGACTGTCTTGTTCACTTCCACAGTCCCCGTGCCCAGCGTGATGACTGTCATAGCACTGGATCTCCACGGACATTGGTTGGACAGAGACCTGGCTTAAAGCAGTTAATATAAAAAGGACTTCAGGATTTTCATTGACTGTACACTTGACGAGCCAACAATAGGCCAGTTTGGCTGCCAAAATCTAATACTGTCTTAGGTTGCATCAAGAAGTTGGCAGGGGACGAAAAAGAGAGATGTGAGTCCCCAGGCACGCCATGCTGCTTCTACTCTGTCGAGACTATTGACCTGATCCTACACCATTTTTTCCCTCTAACTTCTAATAATGGTGGCCCTCAGTCCCAAGACCACACACTGGATTCATTTGTGGTTCTCTCTGTTGCTTCATTCCTATGTTCGAGCAATAAATTCTCTGTGAGGTCGCTTGGATTTTTCTCTTTCTCCCCTGCTGTGACATCGTCTGAACAATAGTCAGTGCCTCCCCTTGGTAACAATTTCCAGGTGTATGAGGCTCAAGACAACTTATGACAACCCTATTTCTTACTTCTGAGACCATCAACAACCATTTTTAAGAGACACTGTTTGCCCTTTCACATGGTTATGAAATTCTACTTTAGGAGGTAGTGGTGACTAGTGAAATGTATAGTTCTTGATGGTAAAGCTATTAGCAAAATCCTACCACTTGGACTCACATAGTAGAAGGAATGTATACTTTGCAGTTGGGAACTCTTCAGTTCCCAGCTATCCCATCCCACTTGCTAACTTAATGACACAACACTTCTGAGCCTCAGCTCCCTCCTCTGTAAAGTGAAGGCAACAGTGCTCACAGAGCTTTTGTGAGGACTAAATGGGATAACGTATATTAAAATGCTTAGCACGATTTGTGACACGTGTAAGTCGGTAGTAAGTTTTAGTTTCCTTCCTCCTTATCCCTGTTAAAGAGAGACTCACTCTATGGAAATATACATTGTAAATAGTGGGATGAGAGATGTGTTGTTTCACTGGTTCATAGTGAATAATGGCCATTTGTTGCGTGACTTATAGGGTAGCCTCTGCCCTTTTTTCCCCCATGGTTTAATCAATATTGATTTCTGGCTGATAACGGAAATACTTACCAAGGGCCTAGGAAACATGAGAGTCTTCATAGTCTAAGTACTGGAAATAGTCCAACCCTTGGGTAGATCCAAAGAATTCACCGAGAAAGAAGTTTCCTGGGAGGGATCTCACGGTCTTTTCCCTGTCATAGATTTAAAAAAAGCGAGAGAGAGACTTCATACAACTAACCTGAGGGCATTTGTAATCTGTAACTGTTTATGATGTGAAGATGAATAAAATACTAACTTTGCCTTCATTGAAGTTTCCCGCAAATCAACATAACACAGGATAAAAAGGGGTATATTTGCTTGGAGGCAAACCTAAAGTGTTCTGGGGGAGACAGAAATAGAGTATTCTACAAAGAGGAGGTTATAGTGGAGAACTGGGCCCAGGAGAAATATAGTATTTTTATATGAGAGGTTTGAGACATTTCTATTAAGGATAAAGACAAATAGGAAGAAACAAGAAATCACTGTAAATGACTTCAATAACAGGTAAATAGAGGAAAATATAGGGAGAAAGGTAAAAAGGGTTCAAACCTTAAATAAAAGACTAAGGAAACTATTTTCTAAGCAGGTGAATTTAGTGAAGGTTTTTGAGTAGGTTAGAGAAATGATGGAAGTGATGTTTAGCATAGATTAATCGGAGTATGGTAAATAAGATGTAGAGTTGAGCAGGTGGAGGGAGGTCAAGAGCAAGTTGGAGGCATTTGCCAAAGTTCAGTCATGGGATGGAAGAAGCCTTGGGTCTGGTTATGAGGACACTTGGAAGAAAGTCATGTGACCTGCTCATGAAGGTAGCGTGTGTGCTGTCAGGACAGGGGAATAGCCCTGGGCCTAGACATGGTTTCCTTTCAGTCCACCAGCTTAGCTGCATTCTCTTTGTGGTCCTGTATTCCAAACAAATTTTTTAATTGCTCATTGTCAGAATCGATTTCATCATACCCTTATGTAGGCGGCAAGCAGGTAATGAGACTTTCAAAGAATATCCTCAGTCACTGATCACATTCTTAGCTCAGTGTTCTCCCCGTTACACTTTGGGTTATAGTTACTCAAGTAGTCTTAGGGCCACCGGCTCTGTGATTTAGGAAGCTATGGTTGTAAGGACAAGATATTTTAATTTATTAAATATTGGAATTATCTTGCAACGTATTTCAGAGAAATTAAATAGTACCGTATTGTGAAACTTGTTACAAGATTCACATTACACTTTTAAATACCTGAATTAAGGAGATAGGGCTGAGACTCCAGGGAAAGCAAGATGGTTAGAGTTTGGAGAGTACCAGCGAAGAGAGATCTGCATAGACAGTGAACTCCAGAACTATATGGAGAATCTCTCTTGGGTATTATACACAGAGCACTGATCAGAGCATGTATGTGAGGAAACTACCAAGGCTGAGAAAATAAGTCCCAAAAGGATCCAGGAAACAGTACCCAGAGCTCACACAGGACTAGGAATGGTACCTGTTCCCACCAACAAGATTGCGAAAACCTTAAAATCCACAGGACATTGTATAAGGTGTCCATAAAGGCACTTCTTCTGCAGTAGGGCATCGTCAGCCTGGGGTAAATGCTGCTGTAGTCCTGACCGACACATCTTAAAAGCAAAGCCCAAAAGGATTAAATCTTTTTAAGTAACTCAACTATATCCCGAAGAGAGAAAAAATATTTATAAGAATGTAAAAATACCGAGCACCCAACAAGGGTAAAATTCACAGTATCTAGCACCCAATAAAAGATTATCATGCTTGCCAAGAAGTATGGAAATATGACACATAATGAGAAAAATCAATCATTAAAACTAGAAGTGGTACAGACATTAGAATTAGCAGACAAACACATTAAAAAATTATTATGTTTGTATTCCATATATTCAAAAGCCTAGAAGAAAATTAAACATGTTAAGTGGAGGTATGGAAGATGTAAAAAAAATCTGTCCTCTGGAAACGAAGAATTGAATGTCTGAGATGAAAAATACACTGGATGGAATTAATGGCAGATTAGACAATAGCAGAAAACAAGATAAGTGAATGTGAATACACAGCCGTAGAACTATACAAACTGAAACACAGGAAGAAAAAAGACACAGAAATGAGCAAAGAACGGTGACCTGAGGAGCAGCTTCAAGGTGGCCTAAAGTATGTGTGATTGGATTGCTCAAATGAGAGAGAAGGGTGAACAGAGAAAAAATATATGAAGAAATAGTGGCCACAAATTTTCCAAATTTAATAAAATCTAGAAAGCCAGATCCAGGTATCTCAATGAATTCCTGAACACACAAAAAAATGTTTAAAGAATTCAAGTCATACAACTTATATTCCCTCTTACTATAGTGGAATTAAAATGAAATTCAAAAACAGAACACTGGCAAACCTACAAATATTTGGAAAATAAAGAACTTCTCAATAACACGTGGATCAGGAAAATACTAAGAGGGAAATTAGGAAGTATTTTAATTGAATGAAAATGAAAACAGTACATATCAACATTTGTGTGATTAAACAACATTGTGGGATGCCAGTAAGAGAATAATTTATAGAATTAAACTATATTAGAGAAAGGAGGAAGTTCTCAAATCAATGACCTCAGCCAGCTTTCATGTTAAGAAAATAAAGAGGGTTCAATAAAATTGAACCCAAATTAAACAGTAGAAGGGAAATAATAAAAAACAGAATACAAATCAATAGAAAAAAATTTGAGAAATTAAGATCTAGTTTTTTAAGAAGGTCAATAAAAATGATAAACCATTAACCAGACTGATCAAAATAAAATAAGACAAGATACATGAACATTGTTAGGATTGAGAGAGGGGACATCACTATAAATTATACAAATATTAAAAGAATTTTAAGGCAATATCATGAACAATAAATTTGACAACTTATAAATGGACAAAACTTGCAAGAGACAAACAAACTCATACAAGGGGAAATAGTCGGAATATCCGTATAGCTATTAAAGAAATTGAATTATAGTGAAATACTTTCCCACAAAGAAAACTCTAGGTCCAAATGGCTTTATTGGTGAATTCTATAGGAGGAAATAATAGGAATTCTACAGAAACACTTCCAGATAAATAAAGAGGACGGAATGCTTCCCCAACTCATTCTATGAAGCTGGCATTACTATGATACCAAAGCCAGACAGGGACATAGAAGAAAGAAAACTTGAGATTGACATTCTTCATAAATTGGTATAAAATTCTTTTTAAAAATTTAGCAAGTTGAACTCAACAATGTATAAAAAAGATTATGACCAAGTAGAGTTTGTCCTGGGAATGCAAAGTTGGTTTAAAATTTGAAATCAATCAAACATTTGTAAGTCATATATTAACAGACTGAAAAATAAAAATTGTATGATCACATCAGTATACACAGCAAAGTATGTGACAAAATCCAATATCATTTAATGAAAGATACAAATTTTTAAAATATTATTTGGGGACAAATTTGTGGTAAAATGTTAAAGAAAAGCAAGAAAATGATACAGTACAAAATTCAGGATTGTGGTTACCTCTGAGTAAGGAGGGAAAGGAATGAAATTGAGTAAACTAATATTCTTTTCTCAAACCCATTGGTTGATACACAGTGTTTGCTTTACTTTTGTCCGTTATATCTTACACATATGTTATAAATATTTTAATGTTTCAATACTTTGTAGAAGCAGTTTTTAAAGTTAGTGGGTTTTCTGTTTGTTTTTGTCTGAAATGGTGATGTAAAAAAAAGACATCTATTTACTCTGTTTACAGCTTTGAAAACTCATAACATTTGTGTACTGAAAGAAGTACCCTCTGTACCAAGTATTCAGTATTGTTGTTAATGTAATGTGATATTTTCTGTACACAGAATGAGTTGCTCATTCAAGTGTCATTACCATGTGGGGAACAATGGTGAGATGAGTGCCAGCAAGCCCAAAAGTAAATTCATAAACACTAATAACCTACTTATTAGAGATACACAGTGAGTTGTGACTAGACTACCAATTATATTTTTTTCTACAGTTCACTATTCAAAATATAAGTGAGTTTATATTTGTAACAAACAGTTCTACCATGTTGTGGTCTTTATTTAGACCTATCCCAGGTTCGAATTCCAGTCACCTTCTTCCAGTCACCCTTTCCTTGCCAGGAGAGTATCTGCAAATTGCACCACAAGAATTTTACTAGGTTTATACACATTTTTGTTACAACGTTCATAGAACCATACGTATACCACAGTGAATATATTTCACATTAATTGGTCTAGAACATTTTGCTGAATGGATGTATCCAAATTGCTGCTTCCTTTCTTTACTCATTCAAATGTTGCATTCATTCACTCAGCAAACATTAATGAGTACTTATGAGGGGGTGGGCATGATTCCAGGCTAACAAGGAAAAACAAGACATATCCCTTCCTTAAGGTGCTCATGTTTAATGTGAAACAGACCCATACACAAATAATTGAGATATTTACAAATTACTTTGGTCCTGAAACTCAGCCTGGAGACATGAGAAGATGACCTGGAGAAGATGACATTTGAATGGGGTCTTAAAGCATGTTTGCCTAGCAGGAGAATGGATGAATTTTCATTGTAAGTCAGAAGAAATTCCATGTGCTATGTGTATACTATTGTACAGATGCATGAAGTTGCGTGGCCTGTTCAAAAACATACTTCTGATGTGATAGAGTGCAGAGCACCTAGCAGAAGTGGTGGTATGTGAAAGGCAGGTATAATCCATCTTTAAGCACTTGCTTCTGCTAGATTCCAAGATAAGTTTTTATATCCTCTAGGTTGTCTCATACTCTGTGGTAGGAGGCATTATCTACATTTTACAAATAAGTTCAGTAAGATTGAAAATGAGTAAGTAATTAGTCCATGGTCACACATGTAATTAGTGTCAGAATCCAGGTCCCTGTAACAGCTAAGCTTGAGCTCTTTCACTCTTACAATGCTGCTCCCTTGCCATGAACAAAAAGTGTCCCAGGTGTATTGGTTCAAGTACTCAGTCACCAAAAACCTTTATTATTTTTGTGAATCCTCGTGTCTGTGTGACTGTCTACTATATCCTTAACACATATCCTTCTTCCTTTATTATACTATTTATTACATTACATTGTATCAATACATTATTTATTTGTATCTCCTCATTAAACCCCAGGCTTGAGTGCCTGATTCTTTTCAGAAAGAAAGTGCTTATTGAGTTGATTCAAGACAAATGAATCAATGAATTTATGAAGGCATGTTTTGGGTTTTCCAATGCTCTTCAATGAGATAAAGACAATAGTATAAGAACATAAGGAAAGTATTGGATTTTCCTAACTTTAGATTGAAGCTATCCTAAGATTCATGGAGAAAGAAAGGGAATTCCCTGACCGTCTAGTGGTTAGGACTCTGTGCTTCCACTGCAAGGGGCCCAGGT
>NW_020185299.1:0-10071 GCF_003031525.2 Neophocaena asiaeorientalis asiaeorientalis | reverse complement strand
GTGAGAGGCCCGCGTACCACAGAAAAAAAAAAAAAAAAAGAAATGCTTGGACTTCGTTTGATTTGATTCATGGACATGGTTTTGGGATCACCTGGATCTAGCACCAAGCATCACCTGCTTGGCCAGAGCCACTGGGCTGACTTGGCTCCTGCAGGTCAAACATAGCTCCACTCCGAGTCAGGTACCCTCATGGATTTCACCAAGGTTCTCTCTGGTCATTGATAATGTGGGGAACAGGGCCTGGACTTCATGCCAATCCATGTGGGAATAGCATTAGCTCCAATTCGTTCCTTTCAGAACCTGGACTCCCCATCTTTGATCTGTGAAAAGAGCACTGCTGTGCCCACCCCCACTTCCCACCTCCAGACTGGAGGAGGACTTGATTGGGAGGAATCACCTGCATATTTTCTGGGGAAGTTTATCTTTTTGCTCCTTGCTTGGTAAATCCAGTTGTCAAGAGTACAGTCCAGACCTGCTTCTCCTCCGCCACCTGCTTAGCCCTTGAGTCAATGAGGACTCAGCCTGGAAAGCCATCAGGAAACCTTTGTCCACTAGTCAGTAGGGCTTCAAATCGTCAGCTGCCCTTACAGCTGGTGTACCCAGTGCACAGGGTTATTTAGCTCCCTGGGTGCCTGGGGGAACATTAGACAGTGGCTTCACTAGCCTGCCCCTAGAGTCTAACTGTCCTCTGTCCACCTCCCTGATTCCTGATTTTACCTTGGGGCTGGTTGTTCAATCCCCTATGTCTGTATCTTACATACTCTATATCTTCCATCTCTCTGACCTGTATATTACTTCTGCTAGCCTTCATACTTACTCAAATGGCCGTTTCAGATCTAAGACTTTGATTCTAGTCAGATGTCAGAAAATGTTGCCATCTAAAAAACCCATCCAGACCCCTTGGGTATGATATTACATGAGCCAGACTGCATCTGACTATATCTCCTGGATTTAATGGTTTGGGCTGCTAGCCTCTTCTTTAAGGGAGCCAACTGTCTTGTCCTGGGTGGTTTCTCCAAGAAAAGTCTCAGCAAGATTTCCTCTACTCCCCACGGGCTTTTGGAATTCCTCATGGCCCTGTCAAGCTGTATAGTGATCTCATCTCCTTAGATGGGGCCTTTCTCGGACTATTAAATTGTCAAATTTAACAAGAACGAGACATCAAGTTTTACTCATCAGATTGGCAAAAACGAACATGATTGACAATGCTTAGAAAGGATGAAGGGAAACAGATACTCTCAGACAGCATTTGTGGGAGGGAACTTTAGCATAACTCTTTACTTTCAAGGGCACCTTGAAAATATGTATCAAAACTTTGACCTCAACAATTTTCCTTCTACGAATTTATCAGGGAGTTAATTGGGCAAATTTTCAAAAACATATATGTGAGAGAATGCTCCTTGCAATGCTGCTACTGGTAGCAGAAAAAGATATGAGATTTGTTAAACCTTTTATGTGACATCCGTACAAAGGAATACATTGCAGCCACTAAGCAGCTTGTTATCGAGCAACATGCATTGACATGGAAAGATGCCCACACCATACTGCTGAGTAAAGAAGGAACTTACACAATAGCTTGTCTAAGATAATCCCGGTCATGGATTTCAGGTATATATACACTTACTTCAGGAAGCTCCCAGTCTAGTGGGGATGGTGGACAGAAATACAAGAAAAAGACAAGTAGGGGATGGCATGGTGTAGATGTCATTAGAGAAATGCAAGAAGGAACATCTAAGGGACCCAGAGAAGCCTTGCCACACAGTGACAGCTAAGCTGGGAACTGAAGGATGGAGAGGAGGATGCAGAGACCCAAGTGGAGGTGTCCAGTAAATGGTTGGGTCTATGGGTCTCAAAACATAGCCATGACCTAGACTTTCTGCTCTAACCACAAGATCACAGGTCACGAACTACAGAGGATGCAGAAAACATCATTGAATGAGTCCCATAGATGGGCCATTGGACGACAGGTAGACTAGGATAGGAACATTGAACTTTGGTCCAACACCTGTTTTCTGAGGCGGAGGGAAGGTCTACCTTCTCTAAATGACTTTTTAAGTTCTTCTCTCGCCTGCCCTGCTGTGCCCTACAGCAAAATGACACTTGGTCACACAATCTATTCCATAGTTAAACTTGCACTTTATTAAAATTGCTCTGAATAACTGGGGGGAAAATTGTATCTGTCTCCATTCATCTTCAATGGCTTTTACACCTCACTCGACACAACTGTCTCCTTTGATTAAATCTCCATTAGAGCTCTGTTCCATATTCAGCAGTTCTATAAGCCAATTAACCCACCTTTCCACAGGTTAAGACAAAGAGCGGTGTGCTTCTTCAAAGAGAGAGAGAGAGAGAGAGAAAAGAGCGAGGAAGGGAGGGAGAAAGAGTGAGATAGGAAAGAGAAACTTATCTCCTTGCTAGAGCTACAGTTCATCAGCGTTTATCATCATGCTCTCATTTCTCCGCATTTAATCTAAAGGAAAGGGCAGGGATGTTGCCAGCAAGATGCAATGTCAAGGCTGGGAAGTTCAAGTTTGGCTGATCTATTACACCAGACTCCGTAGAGGGGATGCCTATGTCCTGAACTGAGTGGTGCTTGGGCGTGTTCATGTACCTCTCAGTCCCTTCCTCTCCTTGCTCTGCCAGAATCCCCAGGAGTGCTCACCCCTGACCCTGCCCAGATCTGCATGTTAAATGCCCAGTCTCCACTAGCGTGAGTTTAATCTAGTCTCATGGCCCTAGGTCTTGGGTCTGGAGGTGGCGGTGGGGGCTAGTTATCCACAGATTACCAAGTTGACTGCCTGCCCAGGAACTGCCCCACCCTCATCCCTATCTTACTGAAGCAAAGTATAGGACTGGCTTCCATCTGGAGACTCGGCTAGTGCCCTAAGCCTCTTGAAGGGTTGGAACTCCTACAAACTCTGATTTCCAGATTGGTTGTCAGGGATCCTATACTCTACCTGGTTCTACTAGTTCCTTTCCCTGGAGGATAGACCTAGTTCTCTGCTCCTGGCCATGGGATACAGTTCTGCCCTGAAAAGACAGCATCTGCCCACATTTTCGTATTGTCTGAAACTGGAGAATCCAGCTGACTGTCAGTGCCCCATTGACTGTATGAACACCATATATTTGGGATCTTAAATGCCTCGACAGCCTGGATCCATGGCTAGGCTGAATGAAGTGGCCTTGAACAAGAATTCATGTCAGGTCTTGCACTGAGGCCAAATGCTCATGATTAAGATGAGGAGACTCAGAGTCAAAAGACAAAGGTAGGATTGGAGGTCAATCCAAGCCTAGGATGAGAGAACTGTTGATTCAGACCTGAGTCTGTCCAGCTGCTTGGAATGGATCCACCAGCTCCAGGCTCTACCTATCTCACATCAGGGAAAATAGGAGAAGGATTCACCTAGCAGGCTGTCCAAAACTCTCTGTCCTCTAGCAAGTGGCCTTCAGAAAATGCTTTCAGCTGTTTTGGTATAGAAACGAGGTTTTAAGGAAACCAAGGGCCTGAAGGGCTGGTGGTAGCATCTGTTGCATTTCCCTGAGCCTTTCCAGAGGAGTCTGGCAGGAGCATCTGGAGTCTTTCAGCCTAGTCCTGTGACCCCATGGTGGAAGCCTACCTGTTGTTCTGGTCCTAGCCCAGCAGGGTCTGTCTGTTCTTCCAGGGCTGCCCAGCCTTTTCCCAGGCCTCCCTTAACTCATACAGACTTGCTGTGGAGGCGGTGGTCTGCTTTTCATCTGCTCGTCACCTCTGCTCTGTCCCCCAGGTTCTGTTCCCCTGCATCAGTGCTCTTAGACACTGAACTTGTCTGCAGTTGAGGACTTGTGCATGGTCCTTTCCTTGAGGCTTGACATCTTTGTCCCTTCACTGGGATAGCACAGAAGAACCCCTTTTTCATTTCAGCATTAACTACTTCCTCCCTTGCAGACCTGATGGATTCTAAATATCACATGCCAGACCCCTATGGCTCAAGTCAATATCCTTCTGGGACAGTTCTGTCTGCTGAGGCTGCCCATGAAACCAATGTGTTGAGAGGCAGCATTAGTACAAGTACAGCTTCTGGAATGAAGGAGGTGCCTCTCTCCATGCTGAACCTTCCTGTTGATTGGCTTTGCTGTCACATGTACCTAACTTACTGCCTCAGCTCGATATAAATTCTTATATATAACCATACCAGTAAAAATGTATATACAGCAAATATTACAGAATAAAAAAGGAGAAGAGTAATAGATGAATATTTTTTATTATGTTGGTGTAGCTTATGAGAAAGGGAAAACAAATATCTACAGCATGTTTCAGTAATAAATAATAACATTAAAATTTTATTTCCCTGATTAATTTCTTAGTTCAAAGACAATTAACAATGGAAAGAAAAAGATGAATTTCAATTTTAAAGACATTATTCAAATGCAATACAGATGATGTAAAAATTGTACTCACCAAGCAAAAATTATTGCACCTTGCAGTTTTCACTCTGTTTCACTGTTTTAAATTTTAAATGCAAATAAAACTTCAAGTGGTCATATAGAATGTCAGAACTGAAGTAACTCTGTTTTTCATCTTTACCATTTCTGTGCTTGTTTCTAAAAATTTACCATTTAAACACAGGGATATGTGGTAGCTCAGGGCTTGAAGACAGGAACTGTGCTTGAAGAAAAACCTGGGATGAGTTCAAACTCTAAGAATTTACTCTTGAAATGAACTCATGTAGCCAAATTTGTGTGTGTTGGAGGACATTTGTATAACTGGGACTTCTCCAAGTTAGTGCCCGTGCAGAACACAATGTTTATTAAAGGATACGTAATAAAAAATGTGCTAAATGGAACCTTGTTACATATATATCATTATTATTAAAATTCAACAGTAACATAACAACTGTTTAGAACTTGACCAATAAAGACTGTCAAAAAGGCATATTTTATCACTTATGTTGTTTGGAATTGCTGGTGAATGGTGAATGGTGATAATAAAATGCAGATGGTTTAGTCAGTTTTATTACTTTTTTTTTTGTACTGTTTATGACTGGATTTTGCTGTTTTTACTGTTTTTTTCTTACTGTAAGCAATGTTCCCTCTTACTGTCTGCACTTGGGGTGAACTGCCCACCAATGCCACCCTCGATGTGCTCTGATTAGAGGGGGGCCCCAATGGATAGAAGAGTTCACTTCGGGCTCAGTGTAAGGAAGAGCATTCCAAATGTCACAGCTCACCAAGATGGAGTGGGCTGCCTCAGGAGGCAGGAGATCTCCTGTCATGAAAGGTGCTCAAGCATAAGGTGACCTGTAAGGTCTTTCCAGCTTGGGGACTCAGTGACACCATGAGTTAGGAATGACAGAGTCTCCTTCAGTCCGTGGGAGTGTTGGGGACTTAGCTGTGTCTGAGGCATGAGTAGCAGCCATGTCTCGAATAGATACAACCCCAAATTCTAGAGTCACTCCACACCCACACCCATGCACAACCTTTGCTACTGTCAGTAACTGGCCACACTGCCCATGGGCAGAGACAGACAATTCCTGACTCCTAGTCAGAGCAAAGTGGGACAGGCCAGAGCCCCTGCAGGACTGTCCTAAGGAAGGTGGTGAGTGGAATGGCCTGGATGGGGCTTTCTTGCTGACTTAAGTCCTTCCCTCAGTCTGGAGCTCCTCCTTCCAGCCTCAGCCTTGGGAGGGCTGGTGCGAACCCTGCTGTTTGCACCTCGGGAAATAAAGCAATTTTGGAGAAGGAGTATCGACCCTAAATTCCTGTCACTGCTTAATTCCCCAGTGGGAGACTCCCATTATCTCTCTAGTACAAGGTACATTATTAATGGATTATGCTTTCAGCAGGTAAAGTTCATTTTTTAATGCTTTTAATGATTCCAACCTGGATTGTGTTTTCGGAGATAGTATTTTCAAGACTCTGGCTGTGAAATCATCAGGCAGGCAATGGATCACAACCAGGGGAGGCACCTGAATCTGTCTGCCTCCTCCTGGGGAAACAGACCCATCTATGTATTCACTGGGCAAATATTTGCTCACCCTGCTCTGGGTCTCATGCAGCATCGGGCACCAGAAGTCCAGAGATGTGGGAGCTGCCTGTACACTTAAGGCACCAACAGCCTGGCCTGCAGATAAACAAAGACCAGAGTATAGGCTGATAAATGAATGCACTGACGGAGGTGTGGGAAAATGCTACAGGAGCTCAGTGGATTGGTTAAGTTGGCTTTATTCACTGAAGGAAATGAAAACGGATTCTGGATAGAGTCAGTGAAGGACACTGGGATATCTTTTGGAAATCAAGGAAGATCTCCATCACCAAGCTTATGGGACAGAGTCGCTCTGGAGAACTCAACAAAGGGAGTTTAAGTCTCCTCTTGAGAGCTGAAAGGTATGGATTCTTTTCCAATGACTCCTCCCTCTTCCAATCCCTATGTCACTCAGTTAAAATTTCAAAGCCCAGGAGAAGGACTCTGATTGGTCTAGCTTGATTCAGGATTTATCCCCTTTAAATTGGAGCAGTTCCCAGAGAAACTGCCAGGATTGCGAGTAAGGCAGCTGTCACAAGTAAAGAGGGAGTAACTAATGCTCTCTGCAGGATCAGAGAAGGCCACTGGAGATTCTGCCATTAGCATTAAACCTTGCAGGACTGTTCCAGGCAGAAGAAATAGTACGTGCAAACTCCTGGAAGAAGTAAACGTCGTGGCAGATGTGTAGAATTTTGCATACCTCTATATCACAGGCGCTACCACAGCTCAGTGCTTAAGAGTATAGACTCTGAATTTGCCTGGGTTTGCATCCTGTCTCGGCTAACTACTAGCTTTGAAACTTGGGTTAGTTGCTCAATCCTTTATGCCTCAGTTTCCTTAACTGTGATAGGATTTATCCCAGAGAATGGTGGTGGAGATTGAATGAATTAATCCATGTAAAAGATGTGGATCAGGGTGTGGCCCACAGCAAGCGTTCACTAAATGTTAGTTATTATTCTCATGGATGGAACATTGAGTAGGAGAGGAGGGGGAAGTGAGGAAGGTCACTAATAGTTAGGACTTGATCCCTGTAGGCTAGTGGTCTCCAAAGCACCAGCTGTTCCCTGGCGTGTGGGAAGAAAATAGCAGAACCTTGTTTTGTTTTGTTTTGTTTCTCATTTTGAAAATGACAAAGAAACTAAGATTTGCTAGTAGTTAATAAATGGAATGACATCATTATTCTCCCTTATCCACTCGTCAGACAGTTGTTTGGCTGCCGGGGTGCATGAGGTCTCCTGAGGAAGGAGTGGGAGTTCCCCCATGCTGAGGGCTGCGAGGGCAACGCCCTCACTCACGTTCAGCTTGATGAACGTAGAGCAGTTGACATGGGCTGGCAGAGCATAATATCTTAAGTGGTAGAATCTTTCAATATTTTGTAGGGAGAAGGAGAGTGATCTCGTGCCACCCAGAGGGTCTCTTGCTGGCTCACTGAATTTAACGATGAGAGAGATAATTTTCTTTTACAAAAAAACAAGTTTTCCAAATGTGCTGACCTTTCCAGTGATGAGAGGTAGCTGTTGCTACTAGATATTTTCAAAAAGTAAGCATCTGTAAGCTGCCCTTTCAAGACAAAGGCAACATTTTTAACAATGAGTGAGAAAGGAACTGTTTTTTGAAAGAGGTTTCCACAAAAGAAAGAACATTTAAAAGTGGATGTTTGAAGTGTTTCCACCATTACGTGATCTTATTGCCTAAAATATTGTCAGTGTGTCATTTACAAAAACTGTCATATCTGCGCTTTATAAAAACTTAGAAACAGAATTTTCTAAAGTGTTAAAAAATCTTACAAATAAAGAATTCTAGAGGATTTTGAACACACTTGTTCAAAATATAAAAATGCCACGCCTTCTGATTTGTTTGCAGAAACAACTGATTGCCATGTGGAATGTGGAAATCTGCCAGCCAAACGCCTACAGCATCCTCTGTGTAATTGGTAGGTGAAATTGGAAAATGAGTCTGATATATAGAAAGTGCAGCCCATAATGCACTTCTTCTGTTTTGATTGCCATGTCTTTGGGATGCCTTTCAGTTTGTCAAGTCACTAAAACCAGGTATAAAATAAACATACTTTCAACTTAAATGATTATATCAAAAAGTGCTAAAACTAAGATTTTGAAAAGCAACAAAGCATTTACAATGAACAATTACATTGCTCTCATTATTCTATTTAGTGGTCCAAAATTTTTATTTATAAAGTATATTTTATCATTTTAAACTTTACATGTTTTATCCTTGAAAATTTTCTTGTGCAAAATTTCCACAATACATTAGCACACCATAGGTACATAACTTGTAAATAAATGAATAAATATATTTATGGTGCAGTTGTAGCTCAGTAACTCTTTATTGATGGGGTGTTGATCCTGAAATTTGGAAACTCCTATAAACAATGGGACATCTGAAGGAAATTAACATATGAGGGTGACATGAACACATTTGTGTTTTAGAGAGGTGAGTTTGGCAGCATGGTGAAGGATGATTAGAATCAGAGAGACTAAGGAGAAGGCCGCATTGATAATTCTAGTGCAAGATGATGAAGGTCTGAACTAAGGATGAGGAAGTGGCAAGGGAGAAGGACCAAGATTTGGAACGACCCTTCCCCATCAGCTTTGCCTGCCTAAGTCAAACATATTCCATTCATCAAATCTCATTTCCCATCAACTACCCCAGGAAGCCTTCCCTGACTTCCCTAGACTGGCTTGGGTACCTCTCCTCTGCGCTGCCATAACACCTGCCCTTTTTACAGTATAGCTCTAATCACGCTGTTTTGCAATGGTCTCTTTACTTCTCTGTGTGCTACTCTGACCACTATAGAAGGCAGAGAACAGGTGTTTGACTTTTATTTCTGACTCATAGCAGGTACTCTATCAATACTTTTGAATAAACAATGTAGAATTTGACAGGGGTGATTGGAAAGAGAGTTTGGAAATATCTGAGATCAAATCCTTCAAAACAGAGAGGTTACCCTGGGCCCATGGATACTTTTTCTTTGCCTTCATAATGTTTCGAAAATTTTTTAATTAGCTGCTAACTTCATACATTAGGAGTTCCATGTTAATATCTGGATTTTCAATTTCTTTTGAAAAGTGAGAAGAGCAAGCAACTGGATCCATATTCCTCTATGGCAACATCAGCTGGAGTTGGCAAGATGCGGCTTCCTGTAGCTGGGGCATGCATGCTCCAGTTCAGCCCAGTGCTCTTTTCAGTTACTTGCCTGGACCCATCAGGCATTTTAGTTGTTGATGTCTGCTTTAAAGAAGTGTGCATTTTAAAAGTGGCAATGCTTGATCCAAGAAAGAAAACTATTATATGGGGCATTTCAGGCACCAGTAGAAAAAGGGAACTTTTGGTCCCTAAAATTGCACTATATAGATGATCACTTGTGGATCAAACAAATCCACGAAGTATACTCCTTGTTATTTCTAACTATCCCTACTTCTCACAGAACCTCTAAAGTAAAAATTGCTCCTTCTCTCTGTTAGAGTGAGCTGGTTACTCTTTGAATCCTCTAGTGGTGTTGGATCTCCCAACTCCAGGATTTCCTTTTTTCCACCCTAAAATCAAAGAAACAAGGTCGGAGAACAAAAGAATGTCTTCTTCATCATTCTCTGTCCCAGAGAAGTCAGTGACCCAGTCTGGGTTTTCCAGAGTAGATAGGTAGGTTTATGTATATGAGATATAGGTTTATGTATATGAGTACTTTCTTGAGGAATGTGATCCCAGAGAGCAGAAGTGAAGGACAGGGGAAGGGAAGCAAGGAAGGAGAGTGAGTCAAAATAAGAATGCATTATTTTATTTTATTTTTTTCATCCTGAAATACTTTATTATGCTATTCTTAAGTACAAGTATAATTTTCTACATAACCACACTAACATTATTTATTCAAAACATTTAATATTATTCACAAATTCTAATATGTCTTTCATAGTCATATTTTTCCAGTAGTTCAAACAAATGCCCTTTATATCTATATAGTTCTTTTTGATCTGGAATCCAGTCAAGGTCCACATATTTGTACTTGGCTGTCAAGTTTTTTTTTTTTTTTTTACCTTGGTCAAACCACCGTATCT
>NW_020185298.1:0-5960 GCF_003031525.2 Neophocaena asiaeorientalis asiaeorientalis | reverse complement strand
TTCTTTCTTTCTTTCTTTCTTTCTTTCTTTCTTTCTGCCTTTCTTTCTTTCTTTCTTTCTTTTGGTGGGGGGACATGCCCCCATCATTTGTTGAGTACTTCTTTGCTTTCTGTCACAAGATGTTCTGGGCTCTTACTTTCTTTGCCCCAGTCCTGGAATCAGTCATTTTTCCAAGGAGCCTTGGTTCCTTTTAGTGGAGAATGGTATTTAAAAGCCAAGATCTCAGAGCTAGATGTGCTCATTGTTAATGGTGTGTCGCTGTTCTCAGGCCATCTCAGTTTACAGAGCTGGGGAATATATGTATTTAAATGCATATTTACATCTATATTTACTAGTATATCTATCTATAGTTATTAAAATCTATGAGTCCACACAAATGCGTTTAATTCCAATCAAACATCATAGGGTTCTTTATAGTTTTCTCCTTTTTCATATTTGCAAATCCCTTTCCTGACATTGATAAACTTAGCTCTCATCATTCTTCATATATTTACTTATATGACTCATTCCCCTGTATGTACCAATCTCCTGTCCCACTAGGGCTCTGAATCCCCAAGGCAGGCCCCTGCCACCCCATCCCTCCTTGTCCCACTGGCACTCTGTACCACATGTTGGGCTTCCCATCCACAGAGATGCCCTCCCCACCTTGCTCAGGATCTTGACTCCCTGAGGAAGTCCTCCTATGAAGATGTCCTCCTAATTTCTCTAGGACTCCAAGATGACGGGGTAAGGAGATCCCATGCTCTGGCCTAAGGCAACTTCCTACCACCAGGAACACATGCCTGCTCTGTCCCACCAAATGGCCCTAAGATCCAATTAGTCAGGGAAGGTAAGGGAATGAGGAATAGAACGAGTATTGGAGGTTTTGATATTTTACTAATTTCTTACAGTAAATATGTATTACTTCTATAATTTTCAAAGGGTGATTTTTTGGAGTATATTTTTATTTTAAAGATCAGATTCTGAAACATTAAACCAAAGGTTAGCAAACTTTTTCTGTAAAGGGCCAGATATTAAATATTTTCAGCTATGAGGACTATATAGTATCTGTTGCAACTACTCAACGCTGCCATTGTATAGGAAAAACAAATGGTCATAGCTAGCTTCCAACAAGACTTCATTTACAAAAGCAGGCAGCAAACTGTATTTGGCCTGCAGGTCATACTTAGCCAGCCCTTGTACATGTATGTAGGATTTGGATGCAATAGACCAAGGTTTGGCCTGAGCACTCACTTTCAGTATCAGTGAGACCTTGGACAAGTAACTTAACCTCTCTGAGCTTCATTTCAGATCTTTATGAGGTTCTCAAGTGCTATCAGATGTAAAATACATTGTAAATAGTAAGGTGTTACATAATATTTACCTAGAAATGAGTTCTGAGAGGGTGAGGTAACGGAAAACTTTGTAAAGATCAAGCAAAAGAGTTTGGATTTTATAGTAGCTCATGGATATTTACTATATGAAAATGGAATATGTGGAAGATTAATATGACAGTGATTGAGGGGATGAAAAAATGGACTTAAAGCTGTGAGCTAAGAAGTATATGCTAGGGTTTAGGTATGATAACAGGAACAATTAGGTCCAATATAGACTAAGGAGGAAGAGGCAGTGGGTCTTTATGAGCAATACATCAAGGAAAACAAACGGTGGGGAGGAGAAAGGAGAGGAAGAGGAGGAAGGGAAAGAGTAAGATTGAGAGAGGTGAAGGAAGAGAGTATTTTGTTAGATTCATTTGCATAATGAATCATGAAAAACATTCTGTCAACAGGCTGTAGCCACTTACACTGAAATTTTAAATATACTTAGGCTTAAACTGAACATCGCATTTTTTGTATCAAGGAAATGAAACAGGAAAGATTTGCCTAAGATGCCAAGTACGTTAATTTAAAAGCCTCAAAAGCCAAAGAAGGGAATAGCTACATGTTTCGGTAAGAAATGTGTTTAATATGGTGTTGACGTAAAAATAAACAAATTTGTCTCGGTTTCTTGCTATGTTACTTCCTAGGATCTAGGAGAACTGACCAGTCTTGAGAACATCTTGTTGATACTTTCCCCATTGTTTGTCTAACTTCACATGTTCATGAACTTCTAAACTCCTTAGCATCCATTGATCCCTGATACTAGCTTGTCGGTGAGAGAATGCTCAAGATGAAAAGTTCGTCATTAACCTTCATAGATCTATTCTGAAAATTGTCACAAAATTCCCAATGAGTCTAAAATTGGGTTAGGAAATTTTGGCTTATTAAAAGAAATCTGTTCTGGAAATGACCAAATTTAGTTTTTAGTATCAGCAAAGACATTAGCTGTGGATCTCAGGCAAAATAATTATCATAATGTGGCAGGATAACACTTTGAAAAAATAAATTGTGTATTCTTTCTTCTATAGGGCTATCACCTACACTGCCTGGAGAAGTAAGGTTACTATCTATACCATGGGATTAATTGTTAAAATAGAACCAAACACGACATAAAATCCTTTTTAAGCTTAAAAACAATGAGTCCAGGTGCCAGGAAAAAATGTAGAAAGTAGAAGCAGAAGTGGTTTTTCTTGCTCCTAAGTTTCTAGTTTTGGCTGTGCTCCTTTTTCAGTACAGAGGATCTTATTTTATTCCTGCTCTATTACAAGCATCAAGGTCAGTGCCCAGCAATTGTAGGTGCTCAGCAAATGAATGAATAATTATAGGGCCTCAGGTAAGTCATTTATCCTATCTGGATCCATGTTTAAATTTCTAAATAATATTCTCATTTAAATTTAATATGAAGAGATAAAATGTGCTCTATCATTACTAAGTCTAGTGATGTTGACTTAATGCGATGATGGTGATGATTAGAAAATGGTACTGTGACATCCCCAGATTTTGCACATTTTTTCTTCTACCCAGGGAAATATGGACCCTTTGACTGTCGAGAGCAAGTAGAATTGAAACTTGTATAGAAATCTGGAGGCAAATCTTTTTCTCTAATTTAGAGAAAGAACAATGTTTGGGTCCCAAGATAATCCCAGACCCAACATTCTTCTAGCTGGAGGAAAGATGAGGGGTACATAGGGAGAAAAGTTGAAACATTCATCTGTATGTGACAAAAGAGGCCGTTAAAATTCTTCAGAAAAGGTAGGGACAAGAACACTAATGGACTGGCTTGGGCACTTGCTTTGATGCTTGAACATAACAAGGAAGAGATCGCAAGTTACCCAATTCCCAGCCCAATGCTACAGCTCTTTGTCGCTTATTTTACATACTTCCTTTTTAATAAAGTTCTAACTCAAGGGTCTATGTCAGATGGGGATGATTTGGAAACGTTTTAGGGACCCAAGGCTTATCAAAGTACTTAAATGGCCATGGAATGATTAAAAGGAATGTGTGTGTTCAAATACAAATGAAGAATGATTTGAAGGTTGGGCACAAGGGATAGCAGATGGTAACCATTAATTATTAGCCTATTACCAAGGCTTCAGTCCAGTCAGAAAGAAGTATTCTATGTCTGAATCATCATCATCTAACCCTTGTAATGCTTTGATTTCTTGTAAGAACAGTAAAGGAAGACATTTCCTCCCTCTGTTGATGCCAAGAGATCTCTCTGATGTTCAAGAGAGAAGAATTGTGTGGCCATTGATGGAATAATATCACATTAAATTCTTGAACATATGTATTAAGGGCTCAATAGACAAAAAAGGACAGAGACATTATTATTCATGCACAGTTCTTGAGAAATTATTCTGAATCTCTTGTTCTTAATTAGCGCGGTTCTACAAAACTGAGCTGGGCACATGGAGATTTAAGACCTCCCTTGTCTGTCAGCCTTGTCTGTATTTAGGTAGCACATAATAAGCGTGTAGTCAGTTTGTGCCCTAGTCAGCGGTTTTAATAAATCCCTACAAGCATTTCAGATCTGAAGCCGGCAAGGGTGTGTGTGGGGTAATGCTAGACATGAGTTGAGCCCAACTTTATGAATGAAGTGCCTACATGTCATTAATGTTTCAATAGGTCCTCTAACAAGGGTAATTGGACCTCCAGGGAGCTTCTCCAAGCCTCTGAGTTAAATCTGCTAGTGGTGAGGATGCTCAGTCCTTGAAGGCAAGTGGAACCATTCCTGTTTTACCCTGAACCCAAGGGTCAAACAGGCCTAAGGGAAATAGTTTGGGACTGTCGTTTAACATTATCACCGACATGTACTGTATTTCCAAGCAGCCTGCAAAGGGAGCCAGTGGCATGCATGCATGGCCCCGAGCTGCAGGGTGGTAGCATGTCACATGTCTGGTAACAGAAGGGGATAACCATC
The DNA here is from genome assembly GCF_003031525.2 of Neophocaena asiaeorientalis asiaeorientalis. NCBI lineage: Eukaryota > Metazoa > Chordata > Mammalia > Artiodactyla > Phocoenidae > Neophocaena > Neophocaena asiaeorientalis. The sequence goes on along the minus strand of NW_020185298.1, from coordinate 1,682 downwards.
CCAGTACAAACTTGACATATATAAATTGATTACATAAGTGGGCAGTGGTGGTCCTTTCAAGTACACTCCTTTTGTTTGAGCTTTACAGTAAAATTACCAGCAGCAGTTTACAATTAAGGGGAATAATAATAACTGGATATGCTTTCATCTGCACATACAATTACAATGAACTGCATGCCTTAATAGGATTGTGAAAAATCTGCGTTTGACCCATACAAAAAGTAAACATTCTTGTTCTGGATACTATATCATTATCACAACAAAGAGAAACTCCTGAAATCTGATGATTTAAACATCTGGAGAATGTTAATCACTTCAAAATGACGGATGTTTTTTATTTCAGCTTTTGACAGACACACTCCTTTCATAGATAGATGATTATTTACATAAATTACATCATCAATGTGAAAAAAATCAGAATAACTTCAAAGGAAAAAATGCTTAATTAAAAAGAGACTTGTATTTCTATTTTTCTCCCTTTCTCTGTGTTTTTCCTTTAAAGGAGGAGTAAAATACCCACTCACTTGGCAAAGTCACCAGCTCCTTTGAAGGTGAATATGTAATAAAAAAATTATCGTCTTGAATTTCTTCATGTAGAAGACAATCACCTTTAAGAATGAATTGCTCTGTTTTTAGTGCCCCGAAACCTATTAATTGCTTTGGGTCCACTTCTAACTCCTAAAGTTTCCGTTTTACTAAAAATGACAGTTTGGAGTTCACTCTGTCACTCCAGTGGATGAAACCAAACAGATTCAAGCTCAAGTTGAGTCTGAGATTCACCCTCAGTTCCCATTCAGACTCTCAAATTAGCCTTAGTAGATGGAGAAAGACCTTTTAAAGCAACTCAGCTCTGACCATTTCATTGTTGATGAGAGTGGGGGGAGACTGGAGGGGTCGGGGGAGGGGGTGGGGAGTAAACTTCAAGAACTGCCCAAAGAGAAAGACTGGAAAACTGCTCTTCAGAGAGCAGCCCCAGGCTGCAGCGGCTGCAGGCCCTCAGGGCGGGCCTCTGACTGGCGGCGTGCTGCCTGATGCTGGTGGGTAGAGCTGGTGCAATTTGGCCGATCCACTACAATTTCCTCCTACACTCGGAGCTGATCTGCAGGCTGACCTTAGACAATTTGTCTTCTTTCAGGGAGAAATGTCACCCGAAAGGAAGCTATTAAGTCAAGAAGGTAATTCTCTCAGAACAGTCCACTGTATAAACAGAACTTGACCTCAGGTAATTTATTGCTGGTCCCTAACAAAGAGACTTAAGACATAGGCCTGATATAGTTGAGATCCGAATCTGTCAATAAAAAGGGCAAGCCAGAACCTCATAAGGTTTCTTTTGAGTGGCTATATTTAGAGTACAAGCCAGATTAATACATATTCTTCAAATAAGAAGAGTGGTGTTTTTGGTTGTTCAGAATGAAAAGTTTGTTTTATTAACAAATCAGAAGTTTCTGCTTGCATAGTGAAGCCACTAATTGCTTTGTTCTTTAATATATTCTTATTAATTTTTGTTAGGCTAACACCTAAACATGATATAAAGGTTATATTTTCTTAAAAAAAAAACTGGTTGCATCTTAAAAGTTCTCATTACAAGAAAAAAGTTTTAACTATGGATGGTGGTAGATGTTAATTAGATTTATTGTGGTAATCATTTTGCAATATATATAAATATTGAATCATTATGTTGT
>NW_020185297.1:0-6040 GCF_003031525.2 Neophocaena asiaeorientalis asiaeorientalis | reverse complement strand
GCGGACTCTCAACCACTGTGCCACCAGGGAAGCCCCAAGGGGATATCTTAAAGTAGCAGGACACTTGCTGCTATACAGGTCTCTTTTTTCTCCCCTCCTACTTTATGTACACCCCTAATATCAAAAAAGATGGCATGTTTGCTGTAAAAGAGTTACTGATACTAGTCTTGGGATAAAATACAGTGATCGTTGGTTATTTTCGAAAACCTTCAGATATCAGCATATGAGAAGTGATTCTTCAGAGTTATAGAGTGAGGAACAATTTCAAAAAATTAAAATATAAAATTTAAAACTAAAAGGAAAGTTTTTATTTTCATTACTCTTTTGATCCTATGTATTTGGAAGGAATATTTACTACCTATTAAAAAAAGAATACAAAATGATTATGTGACAAAATTTTGTTCTAAGAAATGAAAATACACTAAATTTTTCTGCTGAAAATTTAAATCAGTATATGTATAAAATATGAAGTATAAGTACATTATATGTATACTCACATAATATAACATAAAATATTTATGTTTCATATAAATATTAAGTAAAATTATATTAAAATATCTTATATAAAAATTTTGCCATAAAATTCTTTTAAAAAGGTAAACACAATTATGTAGTATAATATTCCATATTTTATTCACTGAATAAATACCAATTAGGCAGTTTCTCTTTGTGAGGCATTGCCTTATGTATCAATACAAATATAATGTGACAGTCTTTGTTTACAAAGTACTAACTTAATTTTCTAAACAAATACAGTGAGGATAAGTTAAATAAGATAAAGAAGTTTATATGGGAATTTCTTACTGCTTATTAGTACCGGTGCTTTAAAATATTTAATAAGTCATTCTATATGGCATTCCATCTGCATTTATACTTGTGAAATAACCCACCACAAGGCTTTGCTGACTTGAGTGTTAACAGCCCGGGTCCAATGCTGACAGTACTGCTGATTTTAATTTCAAGGCAACCATTTTCATTACAGAATTTTACCTTTCAAAATTCAACTCTATTTCTATTAACTTGATATTTTAATCATACTATTTCGGTTTGTTTTTTTATATTTTAATTATACAAATTTAATGAAATTCATATGATGTTATTCTTTTCATGAAGATTCTGATAGCCAAATAATTTTTTGTTTCTTATTTACATATGTAAATTTTATGGCTTAATGGTTTACAAAATAATTTTTCCCAAGGAAGGTATAATTTTTCTAAACTATTTTCTAAACTCTTTCCAATGTTAATGTGCTGAAGGCACTCAAAAGTATATCCCACAGAATGTTGAGCCAGCCTTCCCACTAACCTCAAATCATGATTACTGTAGGTAATACAGGATAGAATAAAAGGGGGTATAAGGGAGCTCAAGGATAGAGGCAATGAGTGCTTTGGGCTGGGACAAACAGGGAAAGCTTCTTGGGTTGGATTTTGAAGAATGAACAGGATTTCATCTGCTTAAAATTTATTAGAGGAAGATGTTTCACGCAAAGAAAATGGTGATGGCAAAATGTGGAGGTGGTGAAAGTATGACAGGCACAGGGCATGGCAAATAGCCCACTTGGACAACAAAGGTAGTAGAAAGGAACTTGAGGATCAGGTTTAACTGTTTAGGGTTTATAAAGTTGGCAATGATGGAAGAGGCACTAAAGGTTTTGACCAAAGAGCTAATATAATAAAATACGGCTTATATAACGAGAGAATTGACATTGGCATATAGCATATATTGGGAGTTGGTTAGGAAGAAGTGATAGTACAGCTTAAATCTGAGCAATATTTCAATGAGAGAATCCAAACCACATAGTAATATGGCTGACTTGGAAAAAAGAAAAGTAAAAGATGTTCTCAGAGTTTCAAGTTTGGGTTATTGAGAAAAACGGGAGCTGTAGTAATAAGAGGTGGGCAGTCAGGAAACATGTTTTGAAGCAGAAAGACTAATTGAATTTTTAAATATGTCTAGCAAGATTCAGGAACCAGCTATTCATTATTGCCACTACTTTTATAGCACTTGTATATCATGATTTAAATTTGTATATGAGTAGCTGTGTCAGATACAGAAGGCAAAAAAAGAGTAATTTTTGTTCTTATGGTGCATTATTGTTTTGTTTTTTTAAAACTTATGTTTCAACAGGAACAATATAAACAGACATTCCCAGCTCAGTTAAAGAAACAGGAGTCATCTAAGAGCCTGAAGAAGGTTATTGCAGCTTTGTCAAATCCAAAAGCAACCTCTAGTTCACCAGCACATCCAAAACAAACATTAGAAAACAACCACCCTAATCCTTTCTTGACAAATGCACTTTTAGGTAATCATCAACCAAATGGAGTTATTCAAAGTGTCATTCAAGAAGCTCCTCTGGCACTTACTACCAAAACTAAAATGCAGAGTAAGATTAATGAAAACATTGCTACTTCAAGTAGCACCACTTTTTCCTCACCTGTAAATCTGAGTACAAGTGGGAGAAGAACCCCTGGCAATCAGACAACTGTCATGCCCTCTGCCTCTCCCATACTGCATAGTCAAGGGAAGGAAAAAGCAGTTAGCAATAATGTGAACACAGTAAAAACACAGCATCACTCTCATCCTGCAAAATCTTTAGTGGAACAGTTCAGAGGAACAGATTCAGACATTCCTAGTAGCAAAGATTCTGAAGATTCAAATGAAGATGAAGAGGAAGATGATGAGGAAGAAGATGAGGAAGATGATGAAGATGATGAATCTGATGACAGCCAATCAGGTTATTTTCTACTTTTAAGTTTAAAGTATTTCTCTAAACGCTATGTGAACCAAAGCATTTTAAAGAGGTTCTTCATTCACAGACTGAAAATCATTGTCATTGACTGTGTTTCACACAGCTATGCGCCTTTCTATAATGAGTGGTAAAATACAGGAATAATTGAAATTGGAAATCCTAAATTAAGTTCTCAGCTCTGTTATTCATTTAACATTAAACAAAGAACTTTAAATTGAATATAAATAATTCATGAATTAAGAAATTCAGGAACTTGCTTAATTTTCATTTAATTCATGACCACTCATTTGTCCTTTCTTTTTCATCTCTTCTGCTGCTTGTTATATTGTGTCACTAGATATTTTGAATAAAGGTAAAACTGTAGTCACAGTCATTCAGAAAATACCAAAAACCTATATCCCTATGAATATTTGTTAGCAACACAGAACGTATTTAACAACATATATAGAGTACCCCCTGATTTTATTTTGATTTACTTTCTAGTTTTCTTTTTAATTTCTTTTTGTTTTATTTCCTCTTAACTCTCCTTCTTGTTCCACAGAAGATTGAAAACATAAAATATAAGATAGCTTAAAATTTAAATACAAAGATGAAATACATATCATGAAAGGTTTTGGATTTGTTCCTAGTCAGCCGCAAATCCAATTGTAAATTTTCTATCTACCAATATGAAGAGGAAAATATAGTCAATTATACAATTTAAAAAGTGTCTATAAGGTAAAAACAACCTATTTGCTCAGGGTAAGAACAGCTTTTCCTGATATTTTTCCTAAGGTTCCCATAAACACAACTTTGCATGATAGATCATGGATATCAATATTAATCACTTTCAAAGATAATTTTTATAATGAACTTCAGTGTAGACAGCTAGTACTACACAAAAAACAATTCCACAAAAGCTGTTGTTCTGGGAACGATTAAGATACAGTCCAAGTATTAGTCCTGTGTTATCAAGTTTAACCCAGAAATAGATTTTACATATCTATAGGAATGGATGCATTTATAGGACTACATTGCTAGCATGAACTTAAATTATTAAATCATTAAATTATTCCCCACAGTTATTTCTGTAATCCTAGTCTTTTGTAAAACCTGAGAAACTTGATGAAATCTTGCAGCTAAATAGAATAACTGTAACCCCCAAAGCCAAGCATCTCCCCGCAAAAATTGTTTTCTTTGGCCTCAAAGCCCAGAAGAAAGGGTAATGATAGTTCCAGAGTTCTCTTCCTCATACTGAACCTAGTATACTTCTTAAGCTACTAGAATCTATTAATTTAAATAATCAATTCTGTTTCCTCTATACTTTGGCTTCTTTATTAAATTAAAAGTGCTTTTGAAACCACTAAGCAGAACTCATCATGTGAATACTGTCATGTGAGAAGAACTGTTTTATGATGTAAGTTTTATAATTTGAGTAAAACAGTTACTTTTAATGAAGAACTTTGAGGACTTATGGCCTGCATACATTGTACTCAAATAGCTTTTAAGATAGTAACTTTTACATTTACTCTTCAGAAAAGTTGCTCACTTGAGTTCTCAGTCATAGATGCTGATTCCTGAACTATTCCATTTAGATACAAACTGCAAACTGTTGGTGATTATCTAGTTATAATATACAAATGCTTCTTTTACTTCCCAGAATCAGATAGTAATTCAGAATCAGATACAGAAGGATCAGAAGAGGATGATGATGATGATAAAGACCAAGATGAATCAGATAGTGATACTGAAGGAGAGAAAACTTCAATGAAACTGAATAAAACAACTTCCTCTGTCAAAAGCCCTTCCATCAGTCTCACAGCTCACTCAACACCTCGTAACCTCCACATAGCAAAAGCCCCAGGCTCTGCTCCTGCTGCCTTATGTTCTGAATCCCAGTCACCTGCTTTCCTTGGCACACCTTCTTCCACACTTACTTCAAGTCCACACTCTGGTACCTACACTTTATTTTTATTATTGTGAAGTAGAAGTCAAACCATAACAAGAATTCTTATTTATACAGTGTTCTGGGGATGATCTCACTGGAATCAAGGGCTAGATTTTAGGTTGGCTAAGAAAGGTCAGCGTGTATTTTCAAAGGATATGACTCATTACCATTTTTATTCTCTGTGCTTCCAATTTAAGGACCTGATTGATGGCAGCTTTTGAGTTTGCATACTTTCCTGTTTTTGTGTTCAGTTTATGCTTCTAGCATTTAGAGTTTGACAGTGGACTTTTTTTGTAATTTATAAAAATGAGCTCACTTGGTTACTTAAGGTACAATTGCATATCTGCCCAACACATAGCCAATGTCATTTGTATTAGTGAGTTAGCATTATTATTCCTTTAACATGCCATATCTTTTTTATCTATTTGACCTTTTATAAACTTGCAGAGGTCTTCATTAAAAGGTTTTACATTAATACTCCCAAATTAATCTCTATTCTCATTCAATAGCTAAGAAAATATAGATGTGTATAGTAAAATATTATATTGTTTTACATATTTCACTGTTTTCTTGAAATTTTCTAGTTTTGTTTTCATTTGCCACAAACCAATATGATATCCTACTAATATAAGATGTGTGCATTTGCATTGGTGAAGCTTGATCATTATCTATGAAAAATTTTCCATATAATCATAATCCTATTCTTTGTACTCTAGATTAATTAAAAGTGTTTTTGACTATAGATTCATATGGCTATAGAAGTTATATTATTTTAAAATCTATGATCCAGATGTTGAAATTTTTCAGCATCTTAAAACTCATATTTTCAAAGAAAACAACTGTACATAGTTTTCCAAAACCTCTATCTGCTATTTTCCTCCTACTTCTTTAGCCATTTCATTAATAACAAAATGATGGGAAAGCTGTATATTTTTACCTTGCATTGTCTTTTCATTAGAGAGGAATACTAGTTATTCTGTCATGCAGACCAAAGAAAAAAGAAAAACACCCTTTACTTTATATACAATGTGTTTTGTTGAAAAGAATCTAAAAATAATGCACAAGTTGCAGAAATACACTAAATAATTCAAGTCATTAAGATATATTAATCAAATAAAAGTTTCAAAACTATCAAAAAATTTTCATGTATGTAAACTAATCTTTTATGTTAACTGGTTGAATTTTCTTGAAGGCACTTCCAAAAGAAGAAGAGTAACAGATGAACGTGAGCTGCGTATTCCTTTGGAATATGGGTATGCAAAATAAGATATATCTTTATATTTCCCCCCACATATTTAGGCATGTTTTTTTTTTGTTTGTTTGTTTGTTTTGTTTTTTGTTTTTTGTTTTTTGCGGTACGCGGG
>NW_020185296.1:0-6175 GCF_003031525.2 Neophocaena asiaeorientalis asiaeorientalis | reverse complement strand
GGAGAGGCCACAACAGTGAGAGGCCTGCGTACCGCAAAGAAGTCCTATGATCTTAAAAAAGTATTTAATTTCTTTATTGCTCTCCTTATAAAATGATTCTTTTAAGTCCTTATAAAATGATTCTTTTAAGACATTCTAGTTCCAAAGTGTTGGTTTATCAGGGCACCTCAGATGTCTGGAATCTCCCATTTCCTGTAAACAGTTAATCCCTGGCAAGGGCATGAGGCCTTAGAGATCTATCCCATTATCAATCTCCTAAACCACACAGTGTTTCTTTCTAATCGTCTTATGATTCTCAGTTCCTCCTGATCTCAGGTCTGAGATAACCTTTTGGGTTTTGGGGTAAATTATGGGAATAAACAAATGAATTAAACATATGATATAAAACAACGGCTTGAAAACTGATCCAAACTTTAAAATTTTTTAATATTTTGAATAACAAAGGAGATTGATCCATATGCATGAATACCTAAAAATCATCTTTTAAGGTCAAATTTTTAAAATCTACACACTGGTCTCAAACCATTTGGCTTTGTTGCTTTTTAACTAAAATAAAGTGAACTAATTCTGATTAAGTTTGGGGGGGTGGGAATCTTCAGCATAGATGACAAATTATATGCCAGATGTTGGCTTCCTATGATTCAAAACCACGTTGCTAAAAAGCAGGCTGCTGGCAGATCTTTAATTACTAATATTAGTAATATGGACATCCAAGCCTAATGCATAATATGAATATAAAATATACAATTAATATAAAATGCATACTGAAAAAATTTTAACTAATGAATGAACATCACTGCTGCATTAGCTTTCTTAAGTAGGTCAGAGCTTAAAGCTGTCCAAATAATAGATTTTTATGTTTCTTTTTTTTCTCTATCTCAGAGAAAGAAATTAATTTTTTCCTGTCATCACTAGTCATCACTAGATTAATGACTGTCGTATGAAGCCTGGTTACAGGAAGCTCCTCATACACACAGCCATGTGTAGCTCCTGAAAAATGAACAGAATCATTTTTCTCACAGAATATGAGTACAATGGGATATCAAATAGATTATTATTTTTCTGAGAAAGAACTGTTAAATTTGTTCTGATGACAGTGGTGAAATGAGATTTAGAAATACTAATGCTTTTCCCTTCCATCATGCCTAGCTTATGTTGTCATAGATACCGTTTCAATTTACAAAGCCATACTGAGCACACTGTGGAAAACCTTACTGAACACAACAATGTGGAAAAAGACAAGACCTTTGCCACCCAAGAACTTATATTCTAGTAGGGGACATATGATCCCATTAAGATCCACTGACATATGAATAACACAGGCAAAAAAGCATTTTTTAACTGAAAATGAGTTTTCTAATTGGCATTTCATTCCCTTTTTTAACATTATAAATAAGATAAAGTTCCAACCGTGAGAATTTTCTTTAAAAGTCTACCGTGTTACTTCAGACACTCAATATTAGTGTCTGGACCTTACCACCTGGAATTCAGAGTGGATGGATGCAGTGAATGACAGGCTAGAGTTCCCTGAGATGGGGATTCTGACCAATGCATCTGCCCTTGCCTTGCAGTGAACCCTTGCAGTTCTAGGGCAAATGAGGTGAGAGCATGCTGAAAGCTCTTGAAGGAGGATGCTACTGACAGGAGTCAGGCTCGTCTTAAAAATGAAATGAACACAAATTTCCAAACTTTATTAGACTACAAAAATTGCATATGTTAAATTTTAAGGGACTCTTTTCCATAATATTGTTCTGTTATACAAGTTCCAGGAACTTTTTTTTAAAAAATTGTAGTTTGGAAAAAAATAATCTTAAGTCCTCAAAGCATCTTCAGGACTAGGAATGTTCAATGCCCCTTCAAAATGCTTTGAGGGCTTAAAATTATTTTTTTCCAAACTGAATAGTAATACTTATGTATGAATGGTCAAAAAATTAAACTAATTACCAGATCTAGTTCAGAAATTAAAATTAGCAGGGAAAGAGAATGGTCTGGAGACCCGTTTTTATTTAAGAAGTTATATGTGTCTGTCTCCTGCACCGGACTGCCTTATGAATCCCGGGTCACCAGCACCTGACTTATTGTAGGTGCTCTAGTGCTCTATAAATTGCTGGTTGAAGGAGTAAGCCTGTGAGTTAAGTGAGGGGGTAAATAAGTGAGTGAGAAAGTGAGTCAGTGAAGAATAAATGAATGCATTAAGATTTACCAGGAAGTACATTAGAAGGCAGTGATCCTTGAGCCTCAAATTGAAGATAAGTAAATGCTTCTTAAATCCTTTTTGACATAACATTTGGAATATGTCTCTTACTTCTAGCCAAGGGCTTTCTCAAATTCCTTATTTCAATCATGACAATGGTACTGAAAGAGAAGCAGTAACCTTCCTTATTTTTAAGCAACTCTCTTTCAATCAACTTTTAATTATCCTAAAGGAGGAAACCAGTGGTGCAGATAATCACCAAATCTCTTGTTGGAATGCATTATATGATAGCTTTTTACAGCAGTTTGCCTTCCTAATTAAGTTTTGATTAGGTTTCTATTACAGTTATGGAGAATTCCCTTAGCAGAGAGGACAACAGGTCAGGCAGCTCAAGAATACAGTGATCAATGCATTGAGGTTGGCTGGGACTGACCCATACCTTAATTTAGGCCCTTCTTTTTAAAATGCATCGTGCTAAATAAGGACTTTGAGACATACAAAGTCATAGCAGATTTTCAGGTTCATAATTATTCAGTGCCCATCACTGAGAATCTATGAGAAGGCAGATACTTCCCCAGGGGCTGTAAAAACAAAGAGGAATAAGATACAGTCTTATACAAAAGAGATATAAACTCAGAATTTCAGGAACTCACTGCCTTGCCAGCAGTTTTCTGGTAGTCAATTTAAAAGGAAAAAAAGAAATGGGTAATGTTGATTTTAAAAATGCATTATATTTAACCCAACATGTTCAAAGCAATATTACTTTAACATGTAATCAACATAAAAATTATGAGGTATTTTACACTCTTTGTTTTAGACTAAGTCCTCAAAATCCAGGGTGTTCTTTACATTTGCTGTACATCTCAATTCAGACTAGTACATTTCAAATGCTTAACAGCCATATGTAGCTAAAGGCTTCCATACTGGGAAGCACAGTTCTAGAATCTTGCTTCTCAAACTATGGTCTGAGAATTAGCCTCACTGGCAGCATCTAAAAAATGTTAGAAATGCAGGATCTCAGGCTCCATCCCAGACCTACCGAATCAAAATCTGCATTTAGCAAGACATGCAGGTAATACTAAAGGTGCACATTAAAGTTTGAGAAGCACCAACCTAGACAGGTATAGTGTAGAGAAAAGATCTGAATGATCTGGAGTTAGGAGCGCTGAAGAAATGTTTACAGGCCAGCAATGATTATAATGCGTGAGAAGCGGAAGAACTTAAGGGTATACAGGTAGCTAGCTGCTTATGAGGAATTGGATAAAACCATTTTAATCTGAGTGTTTCATAATCTTCAAAATGAAAATAATCCAGCCCATTTTGCAAGACTGATGTTAGGATTAGAGACAGGATGATAAGCAATTCACATGATGCCTGGCTTCTAGACATGGAATCTTTAGATAATTCCATTACCAATGGTACACAGTCAGATGAAGACTCCAGCGCTGCAAGATTTTAACTACAAGGAAAGTGTCCAACACTATATGAAAACTGACAAAAGAGGGAGAATTGCAGAATATCACTGCTGTCACAAGCATAGATTCTGGGTGATTGCCAGGAGTCTCAAGTGAGAGCTAATGTCAGAGCAGGTTCACCCAAGGTAAGATGGGAGAGGGGAAACTCCCTCAGAGGGCAATGCAGATGCTAGAATTCATACATCATGTTCATAAACCTACTGTGGCCACCTTTCACCAAAATATGTTGCACAACTTTGGATATCTGGTTTATCGACTAATTAATAGGACTAAAAGGATCAGATAACTGGTCCTTGTGCTCATCTAACATCTGGCTCTTCCACTAAGTGGCATGTTGGTCAAGATGCCTTATTTTGGCTGTCAAATGATGTCAGCATATCTGGGAATATTATTCAGCTGAAATTAATGCAATATTGAGAACTGGAAACCCAATAATATTTTTGTTGGAAGATTAGCTATCCCTCCCTTCTTCTAAGGACTACGTATCAAAAATGTCATCTATTACTAAAAAGAAAGGGAGGTAACTCTGTGGGAATAGAAAGGCTCTGGTTTGGGAGTCACAGATCAGGGAGCGCTAGTTTTAGCTCCCATATTAACTAGTTTTCATAACTCAGAATTTTAATCTCTTGTGGCCTCACTTCCGTCCTGATAAAACTTGGAGGTTTAATATGTGAATCTCTTCTCTCTTTATTTTTAGAATATTTATTAATGGAATAACAAAATTGCTTTTCTTAAATACTATTTTCTTAAGTAACTTCAGTGATTTCCAGTTGTATTTTTATTTGATTTTTTCAAGTTTTATTTTTTATTGTGGTAAAAAGTATATAATATAAAATTTACCATGTTAACCCTTTTTAAGTGTATAGTTTGGTAGCACTAAGTACATTCACATTATTGGGCAACCATCACTACCACTCAACTCCAGAAATTTTTTGTTTTCCCAAACTGAAACTTTGTACCCATTAAACACTAGCTCCCTCACTCCCTTCCTCCAAACCCTGACAATCACCATTCTATTTTCCGTTTCTATGAATTTGACTACCCTAGGTACCTTTCATGTAAGTGGAAACCTACAGTATTTGTCCTTTTGAGTCTGGCTTATTTCACTTAGCATAATGTCTTCAGGGTCCATCCACTTCGTAGTATATACCAGAATCTCATTCATTTTAAGACTGAATAATCTTCCATTTTATGTATGTGCCACATTTTGTTTATCCACATTTGGGTGCAGTGATATGTGGTTTGAAGATAAAAGTTGCTGAAATTCACAGCAGTAGGGCCCAAACAAGGAAATGGATGCATTGGTTGATTTTCTGGGACTTCTAGGGTTAATGATGCTTAGGCCTTTTCCTAAACATCAGGAAAGAGAATAGGAAGCAGCCAAGGTAATTATTTAGCATGGTTAGAGGCTGACTGAGGCTGGAGTATAAAAACAGGGAAAAGCCTATTTATCAAAATGCAAGGAAAGTGCAGACTCAACTATTGGAGCCATCAAAGGTCTGAGATGAAGCTGTGCAAAGTCTAGGAAGACACTCAAGCGCCCAGGGCTAAAAGAAAAGTGGGAAGTAAGGCACATTTTGGTCCTAAATGGGAATGTCAGTCAGAGTATCTTTGGTAGGACGATCATTCCTTTGAGCTTCGCATAAAATGTCAACCCTTAATGCAGATGAGTTAATCAAGGTTCATAGGTTCACACCATTAACAGTGTTTGTTTCCACGTGCCCGTTTGGATTATGACAGATCTGTGACTATCAGTGGGTCTATGAATTATTAAAGTTGACTAACAGTGACAGCTTCTGTAAAGTAAATTCTACTGACTTGAAGTAGCAAAAGAAACCACAAAGCAACTGAAACCATCTTCCTTGTGTCATTAGATCCATGAATTAATGAGTTTTGAACAGCATCTCAAACAGGCAGTTCACAGAAAATCTTCAGGGCAAAAAGGAGTGGGTTAGAGGAGGTGAGGCTGAAAAATCTATCTCTGCTCATCCCCACTGTGCTGACCTTTCCAGGAAAAGTTTGATGAATTGGTGGAAGCTGAAACTGGGCAAAGGATATGAGAAATGCGATCCCGCTTCTTGTTTTACATCAGTTAGAAGTAGGTGTAGATTAGTGAGTTTCTCTTTGAAAATGAAAATGTTTCTCATAGCTTAGTCAGAAGCTTTCCTGAAAAAGAGGTTAGGTTGAGGGCCCACCTCAGGGCACTCTGGACATTGGAGTCCATCTGCTATGTGGAACCAGAGAAGAGTCAGAGCTGTCTGCAATATTGTATGGACTGTTAGCATATTCTTAATTCAACCTTATTCTACTGGGCAAAGAGCAGTCACCAAAACTTGCGGAAGAAAGGGCTCTTTGTAAAAGCCATATTTGAGAATGTCATATTTTTAGTTATTATTTTTTTTAATTTTATTTTATTATTTATTACACAGCAGATTCTTATTAGTTATCTATTTTACACATATTACTGTGTATACGTCAATCCCAATCTCCCAATTCATCCCACCAC
>NW_020185295.1:0-8246 GCF_003031525.2 Neophocaena asiaeorientalis asiaeorientalis | reverse complement strand
AGTACCCAAATCAAGGAGGTGGCTAGGACCACCTTGCAATATGCAAATTTTCTCATGGCACTTTAAGTCAAATGCAAAATTTTAAAATATATATATATATAAATATACAAAGATCATGAAAATTATTCCAATCCAGTTTCATCAGAAATCACGTTCATAACCTATAGAAAGAAAAAGAAAAAAGATTAACTTAAAAATTCAGAACCTAAAAAAGAAACAATGGATTAATTCAATATGAATATGAAATTTTACTATGAAGAGTAAGTTTTAAAATCAGACTTGAAAGAATACTTGTAAAATATATAAAAATAGTAACAAGAACATGCAAATAACTCCTACAAATCAATATACACAATCCAATAGAAAAATGGGTAAAGGACTAAACAAGCACTTTGCAGAAAGGAAATCTGAATAGCCAATAAACAAGTGAAAAGGTGCTCGATTCATTACAATGAGGAAAATTCAAATTAAAACAGTGAGCTACTATCTTATATCCATCAAACACATGGGGCTTAACTGCCTTCTATTCAATTGCTGTATTAAACACTAAAGCAAAAGCTAAGCCATTAACTGCCACAGGAGTTTAAGAAACCAGTAATTCCCAGTCCATTTTAACCACTCACATTCAGTTCCCAGGGTCCAAGGATTTATATGAGTTCTCCTAGTAGCTTTTCTAGAGCAGTTTAATTGGAATGATTCTTATCCCTCTGTCCCAACTGAATCCCATTCTAAAAATGCTAGTCACCAGCCGTTCAAAAACAAGACTCATGGAAAGTATAACAGAAAAGAAAAGGGTATTGCAAGATCTGAGCCCTAGTCCTGGCTCTGACAGTAATTTTACAGACTTCCCTGATGTTTAGTTTCTATCCACCCCACCCCACCCCCAAATATCATGAGAAAATGACTGGAGGAACTGTCCTTTGGGATAGCTAGACCAGAAACACTTCTGACACATACGGCACTCATCTGGGGGAGCTCTGGAGCAGCCCGAGGGACCTCAGAGAGGTAAGGAGCCATCCCACCGAGCCGCTGACACCGAGGCTCAAAGGTCTGTGTCACTGCTGTTCAGGAGATAGATGAGCCAAGAGCATTCAGGGGAGTGGATGGAGGAAACACACACTTGGCACAGGTGAAAGCCAATGAGCAGAAGCTCTAAAGGGCTGGGCTGATGGGCAGCATAGCAGCTGCTTACAAGGGCAGTTTTATGTAGCATGTTCCACGGTGGGCAGTAGAGATGTCTCTACCTAAACAATTCAGGGCAGGCCAGAGAGTTTATTTATGAAAAAGATACAATAGTTCTTTCCTACTTCACAAGGTGGCTAAACAGCAACCTGAAAAGCACCCCAAAATACCAAGTAATACTTATAAATGTAAAGTATTATTTCTGTTCATCTCTCTGGGGACTTTGACCTCTTGCCTATTGGCCTCCTTTCATCAAACCAACACTTCCTGACTGCACTGTGAGAACAGGGACGCTACTGTCATATTCTTGCCTCAAAATCATACTTACTCAATATCTGTCACATGCAGTGAGCAACAACTGACATCTGTGGTGACTAGGGTGGGGGGAGGAGCAAAAGCACTATAATGCACAGTGTCATGGACCAACAGTTCTCTCCAGAGAAGCGAGATACACGTATGTATATATTTCAAGCCACTTTACATGAAAGGCTACCTCTTTTGGTCACTGGCAAAGCAAGCAGTCTAACTGCCAGTGCAACAGCTGGGATTCAAATGTAGTTTTGTGTTGTCTAAAATCTGCTGATTGTTAATTTTTTCAATGCTTACAGCCCAGAACACTTAAATGTAAATCTTTATAACTCTGTACTCATTCCTATTTAATTTTTCCAAGGCAGCACAATTAGATTCTAAAAGTGAAGATGAAATGCAGTGGGTGGGTGTGTATTTGGGGGAGCGGTACAGAGAAAGCAGGAGGTGTAGGGAGAAAGGAGGATAAAGAGGCAAACATCTTTGAGACCTTGAGTTATGTAGAGATTCCTTACATGGTAACAATAAAATGCACAAATCATTTAAAAAGATTGATAAGTTGGACTTTATAATTAAAATCTGCTCTTCAAAAGACAGTTAAAAAAATAAAAAACAAGTCACATATTGGGAGAAAATATTCACAAATTACATATCTGATAATTACTTATATCCAGACCATATAAAGAACTCTGCATGCAAATACAATTTTTAAAAATCCTAATCCAATACAATGGGCAAAAGGTTTGAACTGTTGCTTTACCAAAACAGCGATACAGGTGGCAAAAGAGCACAAGAAAAGATGTTCAACATCATCAGCTATTAGGCAACTGCAAGTTAAGACCACAATGAAGCACCACTATGCAGCAATATAAATAGTGAAAGGAAAAAAGAAAACTACCAAGTGCTATCAAGGAACTGCTGCAACTGGACCTCTAATACATTGCCAGTGGAATGCACAATGGTACAGTCTCTCTGGAAAACAGTTTGGCAGTTTCTTCCCACAAGAATCTGCAATTCCATTCCTAGCTATTTACTTAAGAGAGAGGAAAACGTACGTCTACACAAAGGCTTGTACACAAATCTTTATAGCAGCTTAACCATAATCATCAAAATCTGGAAACAATCCAAATGTCCATCACCTGGTGAATGGATAAATTGTGGTACACCAAACAGTGAAATACTACTTCCCAGAAATCCAGCAATCAAAAAGAACTCTTAATATATATGCAATAATACTGATGAATCTCAAAAGCTTTATGCTAAGTGAAAGTGGTCAGTCACAAAAGGCTGCATACTGTATACTGTATGATTCCATTTATATGAGACAAATTGGATCAGTGGTTGCCAGGGGCTGTGGAAAAGTAGAGGACTGCTCTCAAAGGGCCGTGAAGGAACTTGTGATGATGAAAACATTCCATCTCTTGCTTGTGGTGGCAGCGGTCATTTTGTCCAAACTGGTACGACTACACCTAAAAGGGTGAATTTTACTGTACATAGATAAATACAGGAGAGGTGAGGATCCTTCAAAGAAACAATTCCAATTTTAGGAGAAAAACTGTTTTGTATTTCTTCAAGTGATACATACCAGAATTTATCTTGGAAATTATTAAAAGCTCAGAGTTTCTGTCTCAACCACAATAGATTAAAACCTTCCATATGAAATGCATTTAACTCCTTAATTATTTTAGAAGGTATAAAATCTGAATTAATGTCAAAGTACAGTGATCAATTATATCAGTAAACTTCTGATTCTATCCTACGTGTCATATGTAAAGGTTTTCCAAAGGTTGATCAGTATTTTCTAGGGCTAAATAATTACTTTCTCTTACTCCATATACTTCTAGCCAAGGCTCTCCAGAAACTTCAAGCCTAAAAAGAGAGTCTCAGCTCAAAAGCAGCTTTGGAGAAAATAGAAGCATCATTCTCTTGGACCTAAAACTTCAGTCTTCTGAGTATGTTAAGGTGCTTATCTCCCCTCTCCCAAGAACACTGAATTCTCAGGCACCTACACCTAGAATGACTAATTTTGCACTGTACCAACCAGGCAGAGGTATGAGATATGAGACCCTTCAATAGATCTGTTCATTTAATTTGTAGCTGAAATTTCTGCCAGAAAAACTGAAAGACTTTAAAAAATGATATTTATCCTCTAACATTGTAAAGAAAAGCAAGATTATTTTATTTACTAATTATATATTCCATTTGCTCTATTTCTCAGAACTATAATGAAACCTATTCATTCATTTATTATTATTTCATACATTCAAAACACACAAACTCAGTAAATGTAGGGAATGTGTCAAATGCAAGGAATACAAACATGAACAAAATATTCCTTCCCTTACGAAGTTTAGAGTTGTCTCTAGGAAAGCAGGCATTAGTCAAACACTCACATAAACGTGAAATTTCAATCGTGATAACTGCTTTGGAGGGAGGTACACAGCACTATACACATCTGTAAAAGAGATCTGACTTTGTCAAAAAGGCTTCCCTGAGGAAGACATGATTTGAAGAGAAAATGAGCATTTGGGGCAGTAAGTAGCAAGGACTCTATAGCAGGAAGGAGCCCAACACTCAAAGGCCAGTGGATCAAAGACAAAAGAGGTGAAAACTGTGATTGCGACAAAGCTGGAGCTGGATAAAAGTGGGCAGATTCAAGAGGTATTAACGGACAAACTCAATGGGATTTAAGGATGAGTCAGGTGGGGGTAAAGAGGAGGAAATCCTGGCCTATACAAGTGGATGCAGAGTGTTGCCAGTCATAGAAACAGGGACCAGTAAAAGAGGACCAATTTTTGGAAAGGAGGAAAAGATGGGAAGAAATATAAGTTTGACTTTGGACATGCTGAGTATGAGGTACCTCTGATACCCTCAAAGAGATGTTAACCACAGCTGAGGACACAAAAGTTTGAGGCTCAAAGTGGGGTTCTCTGTATATCTCTGTAAAGATATACAGATAGAAGCCCCTGCTCTTGTGCGACTTTGCAGGGGCAGACAGACTAAAAAAAAATCAATACATGAAGTAACTTTTGTGGAGTGCAATTTCCCTCCTAAAGTGTGGGCTGGACTTAGGGACTTGCTTCTAACCAACAGAATATGGTGGAAGTAATGATGTGTGATTTCAAGGCTAGTCATAAAGCACAGTTCTCTTCCCAGCTCTCTCTCAGATCACACACTCTGGGGAAAGGCAGCACCACGTCAGAAGGACACTGAAGCATCCCTATAGAGATCCATGTGCTGAGAAACTGAAACCTCCTGCCAACAAAGAGTACTCTCTTGCAAGGCATGGAAGTGAACCACTTTGGAAGCAGACCCAGTCAAGCCTTCATCTTGACTGCAACATCATATAAGATCCTGAGTCAATACCACCTTGCTAAGCTACTCCTGCATTCCTGACCCAAAGAAAATATGAGATAATAAATGTTTATTGTTTAAAGCCATTAAGTTTTGAGGCAGTTAGGTAGTTCATTACTCATCAATAGAGAACTTCACAGAAAACTAGGACTAGAAAGGAAATTCTTTAACTTATAGCAAACATATTTAATGATGGGATTCCCGATGCATTTCTGTAACATTGTAAATAAGAAAAGTTATGCATCCTCACTTCAATCTGATATTGTACTGGAGGTCTAAACAATATGACAAGAAAAGGAATAAGAATTAGGGGATTAAAAAGAGACAAAATTATCTGCAGATAGCACGTCTTCTGTATAGAAACTCTAAAAGAAATCAATAAATAAACCATTAGAGCTAATTCATTATTTCATTAAGGTTGCTGAATACAAGGTAAACATATAACATCAATCATGCTTCTTCATGATAATAACTAATTAGGATATATAAAGGAAAACATCACATTCAAAGCAGCTATAAAAACCCTAAGGTATTTGGAAATAAACTTAACAAAATATGTGCAAGACATGGAGAAAATTGTGGAGCTTTGTCGAAGGACATAAAAGAACACCTGACTAACGGATAGATGTACCATGTTCAGGAAAAATAAACAAGCAACTTCTTCCTAAATTAATTTAATTCTAATCAAAACACAAATGAAACCTTTAGGGACTGGATTTATTATAAAGCAGAAGTATCTACAGCCATGTGGTACCCCAAAACAAACCTAAACATGTGTGGAAAATTGGAAAGGTGATACTATAAATCAGAGCAGAAAACTGATAAAGGAACAAATAGCTTTCCAAATGGTAAAAAATAAATTTAGATCCTACCATATACCAGTAATAAGAGTAAATCTATGAATAGATAATAACTCCTATAAAATTTACTGGCTGAAATGTTTTAATTTAGAGCATTCAGTGTTTGGTATCTTAAGTGGAATGTCAGTTTCCAAGGTGATAAACAGACTTAGCTCCTAGCAATACCTTTAAAAGTGAATCTTTTTCCTAGTTACAAAGTAATATATGCTCAATACAAAGAACCTGGCAAACACAGAGAAGTAAAATAAAAGATACAAAGCCATCTATAAACCCCCATCCCACTTAAACACTATTACCAGTGGGATAAGTGCCCTCCCAGTCATTCAGAATAGCTCATAGATACATCGTTTTAAAGCAAGTTTGTAATGTCTATTTTGACTCAAACATTTTAATGTCTTAAATGTCCCTATCAGGGGGAAAAGAATGGAATGGCTGTGACTATAAAGGGGTAGCAGGAGACACCTCTGTGGTGATGCTGTTGTGATTTTTTTTAATTGCAGTAATACGCTCAACAGACATTTCTAACCTCTCTTTCCACCCCAACCACTGAGTATCCTGTCTTAGGCAACAAATGTCTTAATGGTCACTTTAAAATAGCCCTGATATCCACAAAGCTATGTCAAAATGCCACATATTGTTTTATACTTAAAGAACAGACATAAAATAGACACAAACTGAGGTGGCTTCCTGGCCCATGATTCTGACTTGTGCTCTCCCCACTCTCCCCCAAGGGTTTCTTCTGGTAACAGACCTAGCCCCCTGGCCACAGGATAGCCAAATGACCTGGCCAGGTCAACCACAGGATCTCACCCCTTGGCTTCCCGAGTCACAGAGCTGGAAGCCTGTGCTAATCTAGCACTGCAGTCAGCTACACTGCCCAACATGTAGAGAAAGCTGACCTGCAGTCCAAGAGGATGAGCCCAGAGGCACACAGGATGAGAGGCAAAGGTGACGGAGTCCCTGACTCTACTTTGGCTTTTGTGAACACCCAGGAATCCTTCTATTAATCCCCTTTTCTGTTCATGACAGTTTGAATTGGGTTCCTAACACACATCTGGGATGGCCACTGGGGGGATGGGGGAGTAAGGGACAGAGGAGACCTACAGGTAAAAATCAAACAGGTTCTGGTCCACTGGTGAGGTTCAGGTTCCCCTCTACTAGTCATAAACAATTATACATTACGAGGCAGACTACACTATTTGAAAAGATACTTTTTAATGCCCCAAATCACAAAAACATATCAAGTATCAAAAGTAGGTATAAAACAAATCACAGATATAAAGGATCACAACACAACATACACATGTATCCACCACTCAGTTTAAGAATAAGAACATCACCTTTAAAGTTCCCTCTCCAATACCATCTCTTCCTAGCTCCTCAAAGACCACCTCTATTCTGAACTTAACATTCTTTCTTTTCCTGAGTTTTACCTCACTGTTATCCTTAAAAATGCCTTGTTTACATTTTGTTTCTGAACTGCTTATAAATGGAAGAATCTGAGACCTGCTTTTCTTCTAACACTACGTTCCTGAGAACCATCCATTTGTTGCATGTAGTTGCAGTCAGTTCATTTTCACTACTGTCTAATATTCAATTGGCTTATAATTATACACTATGAGGCTTACCACAGTTTATTCCTTCTACCCTTAATAAACATGTGGTTATTTCTAGGTTTCTGTTATTACAAGCAGTACTGCTATGAATATTCCTGAACACGTTTCCTGGAACAAATGTGCCAGGGGTCAGCAAACTTCTTCTGCAAAAGGCCAGATTGTAAACATTTTAGGCTTTGCGGGACATAAGATCTCTACTGCAACCACTCAAATCTGGTGTTGTACCACAAAAGCAGCCAAAAGTGATATGTAACCAAGAAAGTGTGACAGTATTCTAATAGAACTTTATTTATGGACACTGAAATTTGAATCTCATTTAATTTTCATATTACAAATTATGAAATATTATTTTTATTTTTTTAACCATTTAAAATGTTAAAAACCTTTCTTAATTCATGAGTTGTCACCCCAACCCTGATCTACAGTACATACCTAGGGGAATTAGATCATAGGGTATACATATTTTCAATATGACTAATATGGCAAATTTGTTTTCCCAGGTGTTTGAAACAAATTAGAAAGAAAAATGAGAGCTCTGGATGTGTTATATCCTTGGCAACAGTTATTGATGTCAAACTATTTTATTTTTTGACAATCTGGTAAGTGTGTAGTTGTTATCTTAATATAGTTTGAATCTGCATTTTCCCACCATCTCTGACATTACTGGTCATTCCATTTCCTCTTCTCTAATGTACCTACTGAAGTTTAATCCATTATTCTACTGGGTGGGGTCGTTTTGTCTTTTTCCTATTAGTTTGTGAAGATCTTTATACAGTCTAGATTCTAATCCATGTCAGTTACATGTACTACAAGTAACTTTTCCAGTTTATAGCTTATCTTCTTAACAAGAGGTATCTTTTATAATTTTATTTTTTTCTTTCTGGCTGCGCCACACAGTTTGTGGGATCTTAGTTCCCCAACCAGGGAT
>NW_020185294.1:0-7500 GCF_003031525.2 Neophocaena asiaeorientalis asiaeorientalis | reverse complement strand
ATGTTAAAAAAAATAAGGTTTCGCTTTGTAGTGCATGTTTCAATAATTTTCATAAGTTTTCTTCTGAAATAAAAAACTGCCATTGGGAAGGAAAAAAGAGGAGGAAAGGGACAGATGGAAATTTGGGGCCAAGGAGGAAAGCGCCCCAGAGAAACAGCTCCATTGAGATTTCAGGTAGGACTGAAATGCACAGGAACTGAGTAGGTTTGCAGAGAGGATGGGTGGGGCCTGAATGAGTGAAGAAGTTGCAATGAATGAATGAATGCAAGCATCAGAGAGTGTGGAGCTCAGCCTTTTGTTAGGTTCAGTTATTTCCCTAAGTTTGTGGAAACCATGCATGCCTCTTTCTGGATATTTCTTCCCCCAATTTACCATTAGCATGAAAGCATCTGCATGTTCTCATCTGTTCTGTCGGTTGCCTGGATTCAGAGGTCACAGCAAATCTGACTGGAAAGGGTCAGGTGGATGAGATAGGAGACCATAGAAGATAGGTTGGAAGGTTAAGGTGCTGATGGGCTAGAGAGAGGCTGGATGTGACCAGCACTGGCCTCCAGGGAATCCCTGGGGCTATAATGCAAGCAGGGACTCACTGCTCAGCTCCCAAGTCCTTTGCAGAATTGAAGCCCTGCTGAGCTGGTCCACAAAGAGCCTTTTAGGTCAGTTTTGTGGAGGGGGGTTGCACAACCCCCTCAGCCCTGTTCCTTTAGGCTGCATCCCACCCTGGGGCCCCCATCACAGACCCTATGAAGACTTTCCTCTCTTCCAATCCTTCTAGGTCTTTCTGAGTCAAGAGAACTGGATGCCTACATTCCCATGGCCTCTTCTTCCTCTCCATCCCTGCCCTTGTTGATTTCTCCATCACCCCACTTACCTCTACCTCCTAACCACATCCCATGGTACCTCAGTCAGCACCCCTGCATGGCTCTCATTCTCCAGAGGATGACTAGCTCAAAGCTAATGTATGTTGTAGACTAAAGGTCAAGGTTAAAAGAGGATTAGCAATAATATAAGGAGGAGAGGAGGAATCAAAGTCCAATCTTAGCCATCACTCAAGTGGTCACATGGTCTGACTTCTTAAGATTCTTCCTGATGCCTCTGTCTCCTGGCAAGTTTTCTGAGAACTTGGGACCCCAACAACCAGTATCCTTCACTAGACTGGGGAAGTTTCAAGGTGCCTGATCTTTTGTTATGCAGAGAAATGTAATTTTTCTTCTTAGCCTCTCAAGCTCTCCCATCTCGCTTGTAGTTATCATCTTTCTGGAATCGATCTATTGGGTTGCAGGTTAGTTACAGCTTATAGGTTTGCATCAGTAGGACCTTTACAGCTTGACTTATCTTTCTCCCTGGCATCAGAAGTTCAGTGGGAAGTAGGTATATGAGGTCGTTGGTTGGTTAGAGTAGGATTAGGGTAATACATGGGGCAGAGGGTATGTACTGAGGGGAGACGGGCTCATGAGGTCCTTCTAATAGTAGAATATGCTATGAAATAGGGGTCTATTTTATCTTTCTATTGACCCTGCCCTTTTTGTCATGCTGCCTTCCCTACTGTCAACCATCTCCTAAAGCCAACACTTGAGTTGCAACCAGAAACACTAGTTCAAGATCCAAGCAATGGCTGCTCTCAATCCTGGGTTCTTGCAAGAATGAGCCACCTGAGATGTCATTCTTGCACTCACACTTCCTCTCTGAGAGCCCTGGGTGGTACTTTAGCTCACGGTTGTCTTGCTAACACTTGGTTATCAGCCAATCAGGAGACAGAAATCTTGTGCAACGTGAAATGATTCCATTCCAGAGGAAGGGTTCTCCCAGCATACACAGCTCTGGAAGGGAAGGGGGGCAGACGTTTTCTGAAATAGTCAGTTGTCCCAGAAGGTCCACACTCCATTCTACAGCCCGAGTGAGCCCACGAGGCAAAAAATTGTGGACGTTTTCCCTGCTCTTAAGAATGTTTGAAAACTTAAAACTTTTCCCCCTTAGGGTTTAGGGGACTTCTTGACAGGTGACAGTTTTGACTAGTCAGGACTAGCACTCTACCAGGAAATAAATCATCACAGAGTATTTCTCAACTTGGCAGGAGTAGAAGAATGAAGAGGAATCTGGGACCATACATTTATTTCAACATACATGTGACAGCCTAGCTGAGCTCAAAAGCCTGCATTCACAGGCTATGGTGAAAGACCACTCACTATTTTTAGCCAAGTGTCCTTGGGAAAAGCATGCCTAATCTCTGATGTTTCATTCCTTTGTTAAAAAACCAACAAACAGACAACAATAATGATAACAAGAAAACCTGTAACTCCTGCCCCTTTGGCTCCCAGGATTATTAAGTCAAATAAGATATGAAATGCGCTTTTCGATCTGTAAAGCAGAATGCAAATGTAGTTTGCTTGTTTTTATTGTCTTTTCTTCCTCTTTCTCATTCTACTACTATTTTCACCCTGACATCCCAACAAAATGCCACCACCACCATGAAGTCTCTTCTCATCTTAGATGGGAAATTAATCTCTTTCTTCTGTACATTCAAAGGATATATGTTTTCTTTATCTTATTGTTATATTATCTTACCTTATCTTTATCTTATTGCTATCTTATCTTATCTCATTGCTACTACATTCTTATTCTTTGAGTCAAATCTGAAACTGTCTATCTTGTCTATCTTTGCAGATGGATGCTCCTCCAAGACCTATGTGTCTCCTTTTTCCCATGGAGTCTGGCACAGAGGAGGGGCTCAGAAAGGATTGGTGGCTAAGATTAATTCAAGTTTGCATGAGCAAGGATAAATGTCATCAAATATAAACACAGAAACCATATAAAACAGCTCCCTAAACATCTCTTCATGTGCCCTTGTGGTCTAGATGTGGGACAATGTTAATATTTTATTGTCTGAATACTTAGATGAAAACTGTTCTATGTTTAACTTGAATTATCTCATTAGTATTAACAATGACACAAAGTTATTATTCATGTTTTTATTAAGGTAAAAACAATAACATGATTTAAAATATTTGATTAATTTGAGCAAAAGTCTTTTTTGCCTGTCTTTCAGATGGCAAAATGATCATTCATTCAATCAACAAATATTTACTGTGGGCCTGCTGCATTCCAGGTGTTGCTATAATCACTGGGGTTAAAGCTGGTGAATAAGATATGATGGTGTCTACCTTCTTTGGGCTTATATTCTAGTAGGGGAAAGAAATTTAAAAAGTGAACAAAAAGTCAATAAAATGGTTCCAAATTGTGAAAAGTTCTGCAAGGAATGTCATAGTCTGTTACAGGGGAAAAAAAGAGTACAATCAAAGAAGTTCTCTCTTAGGAGATAATTAAGCTCAGCTTGCAAATTTGAGAAGGAGGCTTGAAACAAATAGAAGGAAGAACATTCCAGGAAGAGGAAATGGCATATGGGAAGAACCCAATGTGTGAAAGAGCTTTAGTATATTCAAGGACCAGCTCATGGATTAACAAGGCTGCAAATGAGGAAGGAATGACATGAAGTGAGTTTGAAGAAATCCCCAGGGGTCGCATCACACAGGAGACTCCATGTAAACAGACTGAATTGTATCGCAAGTATAATGGAAAGGCACCAATGGCTATCATCAGAGAGTGACATGGTCTGATGATATTTCAAGGTCACCCTTGCTATGGTGTGGAGAATGGACTGGAGGTTCTAAGAGGGGAAGTCGGGGTCTACTGTGGCTATATGGTCAAGAGATGATGGTGGTCTTCCTGGACTAGTTGTGGTTGTGACAGACATGGAGAGAAGTACATGTAATTGAGGGATGCTTGGAGAATAGGATTGACAGAACTTGTTGGTGGACTGGATTTGAGAAGTGAGAGAAATGAAGGAATCATGACAAGTCCTTGGTCTTTAGGTAGGATAATTGGATGGTTGGTGGTTCATTTATTGAATTAAGACAAACTGGAGAATAAGTTTCATAGGTGAGGAATCAAGTTCCACTTTGTTAAGTCATGGATGGATAAGTTACATAAATCTTTTATTCTCAATGTCTAACAGAGTACCTAATGCATAATGACTAATAAGTAAGTCTTTTTTGAATCAGAAAAGAAGTTCTATGATATTCCAAGTAGGCTTTTGGACATGTGAGCCTAAAGTTCAGATTAGAGATAAGGGTCAGAGATAGAAATTAGGAATCATGAGCATTTAGGTATTAATAAACCATGAACTGTAGAATTAATCAAATAGGAAAAGGGTGTAGAAGTAGAAAGAGCTGAGGACAAAGACCTGAGCAACATCACCTTTTAAACAGCAAGTAAAAGAGAATGACTCATAGAAGAAGCCTGACATGAAGCCAGGATGATAGAGGAATGGAAGCAGAAGCACGTGATAATCATGAGAGTTAGCACTGGCTCTGAAAGCTTCAGTAAAATGAAGACAGAGAATCATCCACCAAACGTAGTTCCTTAAATCAAACACTAGACTCAAGTGAACTCATTTTAACTGAACATTCTTTTGGTTTTACCACTTGCTGACTATCACCAATGATAAAAAAGATTAATAATCCATGGATTGTAACTCAGGAAAAGATTAATAATCCATAAAAAAAGTCTCAGTTATAGTAATATAGTAATCTCTAATGTTTTGGGGTGATACAGGGCAATCTGTGTGGGATTAAAAGACAGGCAGATTAAGAATCAAGTCCCAATCTGTCCACTTTCAGGTTCTTGGACTAGTTAAAGCCTTAGGAAGTGTTAAACTCCTAATCCATCCTGAGTGATAAAAATTATATCTCATTTGCTTATTCACAGAGTATTCAAAATAATCAAAAAACCTAACATATGTGATGACTTTGAAACTGGGGAAGTATGTTACAAATATTAAGGGCTATTTATAATTACAGGAAGCAGTGCATCTTCACTTCCTCATTTATTCATTTGTCCAATATTTAGGAACCCCAACTTCCTAGGACAAAGAAAAAGGCACTGTCACTGCATTCAAGTAGCTCATGGCCTGGCTGTATTGTCTTCACTTTGTTAACTTACACCCTAAAGGAGGCATCCTAGGGTTTTGGAAAACATGTGCTGTAGGGAAGTGGTTACATGATACAAAGATAATATTAAATGCTAACTAAAATTATGTCCTGTGAAGCTGAAATTATTAAAATGTGTAACTCACTAAGAACCCTCCCTCAATAAAATAAATTTCCCCTTCAGAGTTGTTGCTCATTCCTAGCTAGGACATGATTACTATTGTGACAAGACCTGTGTCTTGTTCAGAATTTGACATAGCGTTCTCTAAATATTTTCTGAATTGAGTAGATTTTCTAAAGGAAGCATATCTGGTTACTAACCCTGTGACTTCAAATTGGGGGAAGAAAAAAGACATTTTTAAGCACTGTTAAGAGCTTGATGAATTCTGTAGGCTGGAGGTCAACAAAAGACCAACTATAAGGAGGTAAAAATCTTCTAAAGAATCTTAATTGATGGAGTAGAACAACTTTCCCAATGGAGAAGTTCAGTGACAGAAAAAACCAGATTGGTACTTAACTTCTTAGTTCATTGTCTATTCATGAAGAACAATGACACTCAGCTGCCACCCTGGTTGGAATGAGCACACCATGCCTCTGACAGCCACTAAGAATTCTGCAACAGGCCAGGCAATGACTAGAAACTCCTCAACCTCTCCCCTTCTCTGCCAGGGATGGGGCACGGCCCCAGAGACTTCCCTGTGAAGGTGTCTGAGTGTGTGCTAGGTGTAAGAAGTGTGAGATATATGGAAGAACCACTTTAGCTTATGTGAATCCTTGGAGGTCTTCCACAGCATTGGCTCTTATCTAAAAATTTTCTCCCAGACCACATAGGACTTAAAGAGGGTATACTGCAGGAGACTGTAGTCATTGAGGCTCTGAATTGCAGAGAAATTTTTACCCTTGGCAGAGAACCTCCTACCAGGAGTTGCCAGATCATTCTACCTCTGTTTTAAGAGATATGAGGTTCTCCAGGGAACACCTGCTCCCTACATGTTCATTCACCCTGGGCTCCTAAAGAGGTGAGGTCATGACTCCAATCTTTGGTGTTCATAGAAAACATCTGGTCCTCCAATATTAAAGATGTAGATGCTTATGGACTTCCCTGGCTGTCCAGTGGGTAAGTCCAGTGTCCACTTCCAACGCAGAACATGTGGTTTTGATCCCTGGTCAGGGAACTAAGATCTCACATGCTGAGTGGCGTGACCAAAAATTTAAAAATGTAGATGCTTGGACCTCAGCTTCAACAGGCCTGCAGTGAGTCCTGTAATCTGCAATTTAAGTAACTCTGGCCTTAGGTTCTGAATGATCCTTTGAGCAACATGGAGGGGGTGGGGAGGGGCAGTGGTTGAAAGCACAGACTCTGATGTTAGCATGTCCAAGGTTGAACTCCTATTCTACCCATCACTTGCTGGGTGACATTGAACTGCCATGTAAACTCTCCACATCACAGGTTCCATGTCAATAAAATGGGAATAATAGTTTTGTCTACTTCATAAATTTTTTTGTGACTACTAAATACAGTACTTCATGAAAAGCATATATCCTAGAATGTGGCATATAGCAAGTAGTAAATAAGTGGTCATTATTAGTATTATATCGGAAAAACTGAAACAGAAGAAATTAAAATAGCATCTAGCTTTGAAAGTTTCCCACTGTATCACTGTGCCACTTGATTCAGAAAGTGGTTTTATTTTTTATTTTTAACAAGACTTCCAATAAAAATGGGCTGCCCTCCCAGGGTATCCATTAGTTGGGGTAGTACCATGGCAGTGGTACCATGCATTTGGTGGTGCTGTTATATTCAAAATAGTAACATCACTAGCATCATTAAATCTGTTGCAGGTTATGCTAAGAATCCCAGTATCCAATCATCACAGAGTACAAAGCTGAGTAAGAGACTCTCGCTGTCACCAAAACTATCTTACATGAGAGGTACCATGATGAATGTGTGTAGTCATTTGTTCAGCAAGGAAGTATCGGAACTCTCTCTTGTTCCAAGACCTGTTTGTCAACAGCAACAAAATAAAGCAGTGGTCTTGAATGGCATAAAGGAAGAGTAGTGTTCTCTTTCATTTATTAATGTGGAATTTCCTGAGGAGAGGGGTGTAGGAAAGGTCAATGGACAGTCAAATATTTTTCATATGTGTGTGATTTTGTGAAATGTCACCTTATGGCATTGAGGGGAAAAAAAATAGTATTTTGTCCCTTGGGTGTGAGTAGAGGACTTTTATTCTCTTTTTTAAAAATGCAAGGTGAGGGAGGAAAGCAGCATGGTGATTGCAGGCTATCTAAAGGACTTGTGTGATGGGTTCAAGATGGCAGGCTGAACTGGTGACTATTCTACTGCTCATAAAAAATCTCACAAGATGCCAGAGAATATATTCAAACAAGGCAAGAAAACAGAGCAAATTCACAAAAACGAGCCAGAGTACAATTAGCAGACTACAAATGCTGAGGAATCTCGAAGATTGAAAGCAGGGACTTCCCTGGCTGTCCAGTGGTTAAGACTTCACCT
>NW_020185293.1:0-8348 GCF_003031525.2 Neophocaena asiaeorientalis asiaeorientalis | reverse complement strand
TATATATATGTTAGCTTTTTAGAAAATTGACATCTGTTCTAGTACTTTATAAATACTTATTCATTCATTTCTATATGCATTAATTTAGTTAGTTTTTTTTTTTAATTAATGCTCGTCTTTAACTACTTCAATACATTTATCAAATTCTATAATCCTTGGATGCTATAGTCTTTAATCTTTACAAAATACCATTGAGGTATGTTTTGTTGTTATAATTATTGTTGTTGTTGTTGTTATTACCACTTTGTTCTTTACTAATGCCAGCCTCTGTTGTAAGCCCTTTGGGTACATTTACCTATTGAATCCTACACACCTTAACTAATTTAGTCTCCACAGCATCCCAGATAGGTAGGTTTTGTTTTGTTTTGTTCTTGGTTATATTATTATTATTGTTTACTATTACTAGTTAGTTCTTTACTAATGCTGACCTCTTTTCTAAGTAGTTTGATATATTAACTCATTCAGTCCTATACACTTTAACATATTCAATGAGTGAGGTAGGTATTATGTTATTTGTATTTTTATTATTAATAGTCCTTATTATTATTACTTGTTTGTCTTTTTACTAACGCCATCCTCTTTTCTAAGTTCTTTAGATACATTTATTCATTCAGTCCCTATATGCCTTAACTTACTAAATCTTTCATAGTATCCCAATGATATATTTTTGTTTGTTTTCATTATGCATTATTATTATTGTTGTTGTTACTAGTTAGTGTTTTATTAATGCCAAGCTCTGTTCTAAGTACTTCAATACACTTATTCATTGACTGCTCTACACACTCACGTAGACTTCACAGCACCCATGTAGTAGGTTTTCTTTGTTTATCATTATCATGATTTCATTACGACTTAGCCTTTGCTAATCTTGACCTCTGTTCTTACTACTTTATATACATTTATGCATTGAATCCTACTCATCTTAATTTCTTTAGTGTTCACAGCATACCACTGAAGTATGTTTTGTTGTTGTTGTTATCTTAGTACTATTATTATTATTACTATTGCTATTGTTATTATTGGTTAGTTCTCTACCAGTGCTGACCTCTGTTCTTAGTACATTGTGTACCTTTACTCATCGTACCCTGTACACCTGAACTTATTTAATCTTCACAGCATCCCAGTGGTGTCATTGTTTTTTAAGTATTACTACTAGTTAGTTCTTTAAAAATCTGAGCCTCTAGCCTCTAGCTTTGAATCATATATACTTTAATGTATTTAGTTTTCCCAGCATCCCACTGAAGTAGGTTTGGTTGTTTTTTTGTTATTATTAATTTTTGCAATTATTACTAATTACTTCTTTACTAATGCCATCCTCTGTTCTAAGTACTTTGCATATTTACTCCTTGAATCTTATATACCTTTACTTACTTAGTCTCATAGCATCCCAGTGAGGAGGTTTTGTTGTTGTTATCATTATCATCACTGTCATCATCACCATTACTATTAATAGTACTCTAATAATGTCGACCTCTAAGTATGTTAAATATATTTACTCATTACATCTTTATGCCCCTTAGTTTCTTCAGTCTTCACAGCACCTCAGTGAAGTAGGAGATTTCTTGTTCTTTTTATTTTTGGTTACTATTTTTACTATTTAGTTCTTTGCCAATGCCTACATCTCTTCTAAGTACTTGAAATACATTTACTCCTTGAAGCCTATACATCTTTAAGTAATTTAGTCCTCTCTGTATCCCACTGAGGTAGGTTGTCACTGATATTTTGTTATTATTACTATCATCAATTGTTAGTTTGTTACCAGTGCTTACCTCTGTTCTAAGAACTATGTGTACTTTCACTCCCAGCATACTATATACCTTCACTTATTTAGTCTTCATAGTATCTCAGTGGGTGTGTTTTGTTCTTGTTATTTTGTTATCATTATTATCATTACCAACTAGTTTTTTAATAATCTTTAGTTTTGTTTTTAATACTTTATATACTTTTACTCATTGAACCAGCATACACTTTCACTTATAGAGTCTTCCCTGCAGCCCAATGGGGTTGGCTTTGTTTTTGTTGCTGTTCTTTTATTTTTGTTTATTATTATTATTATTACCATTAATTTTTATTATTACTCCTACCTAAAGGTGAAGAAACTGAGGGCCAGACATGTAAAGGAAATAGTTCAATGTCAGGTCTGGTAAATGGCAAAGAAAGGAGTCAGATCCAGGTTGCATCTGGAGGCCATGCTATTACTTCATACCATTAAATGTTTTTTTAAATGTTGGCATTTTAAAATATGGCAAATATTCATTATAAATATAAGAATACTTCTTATCAATACTTGCTAAAACAAACACTTGCAAAAAATATGCAAAAGCATCCATTTATTTCCTAGGTATATTCTCGGAAGAAATTCATGTAAATATTCTCTCATGGACATGTATACAAATGTACAAAGGATGTCACTATTTGTAATGACTAAAACCAGAAGTGTCCATTCCCATGTCCATAAAAATAAAATAAAATGAAATATACACAGTAATTTCGAAAACAAACCAACTGAATGTCACCGACATTATATTAAACAAAAGAAACTAGACATTTTTATATTTTCACTTATTTGAGGTTCAAGAAAGGGAAAAATAACCTATTTTGATGAAGGTCATAGTGGAGGTTATTTCTGAACACGTGGAAAGAGAGGTGTTAAACATAAAACACAAATACGTAAAAATGTATGTAAAATATTTTAAAATACAAGGTAGTTTAGGCAGTTGTTTAAAAGGTTATTACAACGTACAGTTCTCATTTGGGCTGCATGAATCTCCGATTAAGAAATACTGTTTCTGGAACAAGTCAGTCTTTGAAGATAACTCCCTTTTTACCCTGAACTTTCTTTCAAAAACCTGACATTTCATTCTAATACATACTATTTTCATGTTTTGAGTTTTATTGTTTGAGGTATTTTTTAAAGGTTTGGAGTATATGTATTGGAAAGTTGACTTTGATATATATCATATGATGTGATACTTATTGACCATCGGCTTATTTTTATTCCAAAAAGTGATGCTTTTCTTTGCAAACTGCCAGGTTTTCTACTTTAGCCTGTATGCAAATGTTATAATGCCTTTGACTGATATTTTCACTGACATCTCATCAGGTTAACCAGACGGGGGCTCCCTCCTCCCATCGCCCACCTCACCGCCATAATCTGAATGGTTCATATTCTCGACATGATACCTCTCTCTCTCCCCCTCTTTCTCCCCCCTCTCCCTCCCTCTCCTTCTCTCGCTCTCTCCCTCTCTCTTCCTTGCAGGAACGTAATAGTTAAGCGGCAATAGAAACAAATACCTTGCCATTGTTAAAAGAAAAATTTCGGAAAAGAGGCGAAACCGTGATTCCCATAGGAGCTAATTAAAGATTTCTTTTTACCCGATAGACGTTATAATTGGTTCAAAATAGAGGTCGAAGCGTGCAGAGTTGGTGCGGACTGAAAGAATTGAGTTGCAAATGGCAGCAAAACTGGTTTTTCCACAACGGGAATAGGACCCCACATAAACTGTCAAAGAAGATAGAATGTACATATGTATTCACTAATTAGGGAGTGGTTTAGGAGTTAGGAAGATTTCCATCGAAGTGCGACATTTTTCCCCTATACCATAAATCCGTGTGTGTTTCTCGAAGCACTAGAGTTTTGAGTTACAGTATTTAAAATAAAGAGTGAGAATTCTATTGTCTATGCTGACGATTACCGGACTACTATCGTATACGAACACCTATCTAATGGCCAATCTCGGGAACAACTAAAATTAGATATGAAAATATTTCCACCAATAGGAAAAACAGATGGCCTTTGAATTCAAGCAGTTTCAGTGTTGTTAAGATACTTTCTTAATAGTTAGTATTCTTTCAAGCAGTCATAAACAAAGGTTCAGTCATATTGTAACGTCCTAATTCTTTATATGTTAAACATGTTTATGTGACTTATTTTGAAATTAAGTCACAGGTGAAATAATAGTAAAATTGAGATGAATAGGGCCTTTGATAGCGAGAGTAAGGAAACCAGCATCGAAAATAAACGTGAGAAAGTTCGGGCTCTGAACTATAGTAAAAGGGGACGTCCGCAGGTCTGCGTAGCCTGTGTTACCCTATTGTGGCGCAGGCTTGTCCGACTGCTGCGATGCTCCTGTGGCAGGAGTGAGCTGCTTATGTTCGTGGGCTGTGAGTGGCTTAACCGGCTTTCCATTCGTGAATGTGTGGCCTTGTATGTGAAGGGGTACAAGGTCTCCTCTATGTGCATTCGGCTGCACAGTACTGAAGAGTCTGCGGGAAGCGATTTCTGTGGCCTCTTTGGCCTTCCGACGAGGTCGATATTTATAGCCCGGATATTTGTCTCGGTGCATGGCTCGTAGTCTCTGTGCCTCCTCGAAGAATGGCTGCTTTTCGGCTTCTGTAAGCATTTTCCAGTCGTATCCCAGGCGCTTACTGATCTCTGAGTTTTGCATTTGGGGATTCTCTAGAGCCACCTTTCGCCTTTGATCACGAGACCACACAATGAAAGCGTTCATGGGTCGCTTGACGCGGTCCTGGCCGCTCTCTCTACAATTTCCTCCGGTGTCACACCGATCATTCGAGCTACCGTTGTCCGTCCACAGTAGGGAAGGTGCTTTCCCAAAGTCGAGGATATTTCGCTGCTGTACCGCTGGGCTGTAATCCTCACCGTTCACAATTCTGAACATGGCACAAGCGTATGATTGCACCGTTTAAAAAGGGTGAGGAAGCAAAATTCGAAGGTGCAAGTATTACGAAAATTATCTTGCTATTCAAGGGTTATTTCTACCAGAGACTGACTGACTACAGCTTTTGCAGTGAAATACGTACCTCTCCGCCCCCAACACCTCCCCTCAATACCGCCTCCGGCCCTCAGCCAAAGCCCGCCCAACCAACCTACCTATTCTCAAGGGAAACTATTTAATACGATTGTAACACTCTGTTTTCTGCTTTGTTTATATCTAATCAAAACCGCTGAAGGTGCTAAAACACCTGCTTTAGATTACAAACTTTGTCATTATAAAGCTATTTTATTATCCGCTTACTTAATGCAAAGGATGAAGGTGCAGCAGAGATACTAATGAATTGTTTATCGTTATGAATGTGAGTATTATCTTAAACACAAAGCTTAAAGACAACCTGAACCTGTTAGCCATTAGAACACACAGGATACTGAATTCACGCTAATCATGATCCTTGTTTCTTCACTTCTACCTAAAGTACAATTGAAAATTCTATATCAGTATTCCAGTGGCAAGTAACTCGGAATTCTATTATCTATGCTGACGATGATCGGAGTGCTAATATATACTAAAACCTATTTAACAGGCAATCTTAGAAACAATTAAATATAAAAATTGTTCCGTTGAAGAAAAACAAATGACCTTGGAACCCAAGCAGTTCCGTCGTGTTAATGTAACACTTAAAAGGGACTGGGTTTCTGTTTTGGTGGGGGTGGGGGGGGTGGTTTCAGAGGGTAAGCTATACAGAATTATACTTGTCATTCTCTACTGCACTTTTACATAACGGATGATCAAAACTAAACAAAACAAAAAAGAACAATGTTTTAGAAATCTAAGTTTCTAAATTATAGCTATCAATTTGTCATCTTTTATATTCTAGGTCAAACCTAGGACAAAATTTAAAAGTCATACTTTACAAAGTGAAATAAGTGAATAGCTGCTCCAAATAAATCCTTAAGGCAAAATTGGGAGTTTTCATAAAATATTTGCATGTAATAAAATAGGAGAAATCTTCCCCGACACAAGTTTTAAAACTGTATTTGGAAAATGGGAGTAAAAATTATAGACTGCACAGGACATAACCTATGAAAATTTTAAATTAAAAAAATCTCACCGAGACTGCCAAAGAGTGATGCCAAAATTCCTAAGAAAATAAAACTTAAATGATCCCTGCATTACATGCAAAAAACCTGCATAACCAAATGTGATTTAAGCAATAAGACATCTGATACAATGAATAATAGAAACTCCAAACAAAAATTAACTTAACCAAAAGACGTGTCTAAATCCCATAATCTGTATCCTGTCATCAAAGTTTAGTATTCAAGATCCAAATAAAATGTGAAAATATTGTTACTTGGTCCAATTTGAAACAGGCATCTTACTACAGAATCAAATGTTTAAATTGTACTCATACACAAAAGCAGATTTTGTAAAGCTGGAAATTGTTTAACATGTGAGAAAAGAATATATACCATTTCAAAATTGAAATTAAAAAGGAAAGAGGGATACATTCTGCAATGTGGAGGAACCTTGAAAACATCAACCTTTGTGAAAAAAGGCAGACACCAGAGGCCAGATACTGGAAGATTCCATTTATATGAAATCCCCAGAGGAGGCAAATGCAGAGACAGGAACCAAATTAGTGATGGTTGCCCAGGACTCAATAAGAGGGAGCGGGCATGGGGAGTAACTCTTACCAGGTGCAGGGTTTCCTTCTGGAGTGATGAAATATTCTGGAACTAGATACGGGTGACAGTTGCACAGCATTATGAATGTACTTAAGTACTGAATTGTACCGTTTAAATGATTAAAATGAATGTTATGTATATTTAACCACAATGAAAAAGAAGAAAAATAGGACCTCACAGGTATGAATATAATTACATAAAGGGTTGGGGAAGAGTTTTTTGAAGGAACGGTGGCAAGAATATTTAAATTTAAAAAAAGAGATTTCAGTGCTTTTAGACCTCCAGCTCCTAGAATAGGGCCTGGCATGTATTAGGTTCTTGAAATATTTCCTCAATGCTTCAATTGACAAAAGGAGTGAAAATAGCTCCAAGCTTGGAGAAGGAAAGAGAACTGGTAATCCACTTTAAAAAACAAAACAAAACAAGAGTCTCTAAAGTAATGATTTTTCGTGCAAGAATGGAGGAAAAGGGATGGAAAGAGAGAGGCATGGTCCACCTCGGTAATATGATATCATGTTTGTTTCTTTGAGTGCATTTCTAATGTTTCACCTCATTTTGATCTCAGAAGCAAGGCTGATACTCACTCGCTATGCCCAGGTGCAATATTTAACAGTCCTTACAATATTGTGCCTTTATGCCAGAGAGTGAAAACATGCTCCCCTGAACTCTTGGGTAGCTGGGATACCACCCACATTCCCCATATTCATTAAAGAAAAGTTTAAGGCACTATTGTGTTAAATGACTACCACCTTTCCTATTCATTCCTGACTATGTCTCAACAGTTAAATATGTTTTCCTCAATCAGACCCAGAAGCTTAGTGGTAGGAAGTGATATGGTCCTGCCAATATTAAATCCAAACAGGATTTACTAAGAACAAAATTCACAAAACAAACAAACAAACTCATTTTATCTTCTGGTGGGATTACTGTTCTAGAATATAAAAATGCTCAAGAGATATTAGATTCAAGTAATTTCATATAGACTTCCTTCTCAAATTAGAATAAAAATGATGAGAACTGAAAATGATAACTGAGATTATTCCAGTGAAATCATCTGTACTTGGGGTAGTACCGATATGCACTTTATTCTCATGAGTTTAATACCCCCTGTGTAGCTCTCATTTTAATTTCTATGGTGAATGGAAACACAGCTCAACAGTGTTTACACAATAAAACCCACAAATTTTTACATTAATAATTTATATATTTCCTTCCTCACCACCCCCCATCTCCTACTCCACCCCCCAGCCCCCAAAATTAGAACATCTTCAAATTAAGGTGTGGATACAAGGAAACTTACATGGATGCTACTCCATGTATTTCCTCTAAATGTATCAGGACCTTCCCATCAAAATGTGAATATATGCAGTTAAAAGATAACTCCCCTGCAAATCTTAAACAAGTTGGAGTTTACTAATCTAAATCCACTTATGTGTCCATTTCCTTTGCAGTTTGTCTGTGAGCTTTGTTTGTTTGTTTGTTTTAAAGCCTAATGATACATAAGACACAAACAACAAAAGAAAAAATACATAAAGTACACAGCAGCCAGTGTTAAAATATTTGTGCATCAAAGGACACTTATGAAGTAAATGAAAAGATTAAATAGAATACTACTAAATTTATGGGTTTGAAACATTTTTATAAATAGCTAATTTCCTTTGGAACTTTAGAGTCAAGTGCCTTTAAGTTCTGTTTAGTTATTTGCTCCTTTGTTTGTTTGTTTTTTAAATCCTGCTGGATTCTTAAAATAATTATGGCCTGGATTTAAAGAACTGAAATGAAATATTCTTTGAATGTGTTAGATACAAATCAATGCTCAGTTATTTCATTGTTCCAAGGCTTTAATCAAGTAAACCACATAGATTCCCTTAAACATGATCGATTTCATTGCTATCTCCTTTCCAGTGGCTTCCTAATTAAT
>NW_020185292.1:0-5845 GCF_003031525.2 Neophocaena asiaeorientalis asiaeorientalis | reverse complement strand
TTTTTTTTTTTTCCTCACAGCCCTCTGCACCAATTTCCATTGCTTATAGTACTGTAAGAAGGTAAATTCTGAACACAGAATTGAAAGAGGTAATATTGAATAGATGCACCAAAAAGAGTTTCAGGATCTGCCAAATTAGATTTCAAAGGAATGAATTAGGCAAATATATAGAGATAAGAAGCACATCCTTAAAATTCCATATTTACTATACTAACTCAAGTGCCTGGGAGTGTTGTTAACTGCTGTTGAGTTGGTTACTTAAAGCACACATTGAAAAATGGCCCATAGTTCTCAAGATTGAGGTGCCACAGCTTGCCCGACATGTGTAGAGAAGGCTTAAGGGGATGGAATGTTGGAATGGAATTCACCACCTTTCCTTTGTTTTGCTGTTTTTAATCAAGTGTTTTGATGATTCTAAATTGTGCCACCATGTTTTTATTTGACACTTCTTTTTGAGTATGGATCAGGATGAGTTTTGAGAGGAAATACACGACACACTGAAAAAGGACTTACCCAATTTTTACAGGCATGTGGATGGAGTTAGGGAAATCAACAAATGCTGGTGAGACACCCAGGAGCCAGCAATAGCAGGAAGGAATTACTGACCTTAGTCTGAAAAGTCAGTAAGAGAAAATGGTGTGACTTGTCACGGATGATGAGTGAAGTCAAGGGGAAACCATTCAGGATCAGTAGCCTTAGAGGAATGGAGACACAGTGCAACTGTAACAGAGCAGGGAAGAAGTGGGGAGTAAATACCCTACCTCTCTCTTTGCTCCTTCACTGTAACCTTTTGCCAGTATCTCCCATTTGACAAACCTAATTAGAAGCTGGAGGCCAGAGATCCTGAGTGACTTAGTCCACAGAGGTGAATCTCTCAAGGCACACAGTAGCACAGAAGTAAAGATGGGATATAGGGAAATAAAGGGAGAATAACCAGGACAGTCCAGCCCTTTTCTCACTCAGATCTAAAGAAATTTTTAGAAGTTAATGTCATTCACACTGAGTTTTCTGACAACAATTTAAAAATAATTATCATCTCAGATTTTTGGTCTAATAAAAATCTATACATCTGGAAATGAAAACACCCGAACATTTGTAAGTGCATGCATACACACACAAATTCACAGACATGCCTTTAAATAACACATTATGGCATAGGTATAAATGGAATTTGAAAGCTATTTATAACTAATGATGTGAGTTCAATACATTAAAACATGGAAGAAACAAGTGAAAGAATACCTGAAGAAAACATAAAGATTTAAAGGTATTTACTGGAAGGAAAGTGATGAAATCAGGGGAAAATTAAAATGTCATTATTTTCAGATAATGTGCTTATCATTCTGAAAACCCTATAAAGCTACTGGTATTTTTTAGAAAGTACCAGTAACTTTTATCATGTGTATGCATACTGTTATCGTGTATATGCATATATATGATGAACTTTAAATTTAACAAAGTAAACTAGTTTCTTAACCAGATAAACTGGTAAAAATTTACCACCAGCAATAATCACCTGGAAATTATAAGTAAAAAGTAAAATACAGTTCCCCAGAAACCCAATATTATACATAAGAATTAATCAAAATAATAGCACCTCTTATTTAAAAAGTTTAGAATGTGAAGAAAGTACCCAGAAGATAACTTAAGTAAATGAAAAGTCATTGTTCTTGGATGAGATAATTAAACATTATTTGTATGTAAATTATTTCTCAATTTAGTCTATAATTAAAATGTGATTCCACTAAAATATTCAGTTACATTTACTGTTTAACTCAGTAAACAATATAAAATTTAGATCAAAGAATAAAAGTCCAAGAAGAACTAAATAAATTTATAAAAGAATATTAAAGTTTGTGAGAGGAAGTATATAATCACACAAGTAAGTAAGAAAAAAATAAAGCTGTATTAAAATAGTGAAACAAAAGAGTATGGTTTTCTTATAAGGACTGAAAAAAATGGATCAGTGAAACATCATTAGTAACAGAGACACTGACATACATTTGGAAGCACACTATACAATAAAGGTGGCAATAGAAATCAATGGGAGGAAACACAAATTCTTAAACAGCTTTGGAAAACTGGTCTATACCATGGAGAATAACAACACTGGATCACTACCTAACACCACATACAAAAATGGATTCTAGGTTAAAATTCTATATATAAAAGTAAAAATATTAAGGTATTAGAAATGTGTAGTTCAATGTCTGTGATATACAACTGATAGTGAATTCAAAAATAAAAATTTAAAAGCAGAAACAATAGCGGATGGAAAGATACAGCAATATATAGATAAAGGATATTACATTTGACAAATGGAAGTTTGTTCTATGAATAGAATGTTAGTTTAACATTTAAAAGTCAAACAACATAATTCAGTATTATTGGAACAAAAAAGATAAAAACAATCTTCTTAATAGATTCAGAATAACATTTGTCAAATTTCAACAGACATTCATTTTAAAAATTCTCAGTAAACCAGGATTAGAAAGGAGCTTCTGCAATCTGATAAACATACAGGTAACAGAGTTAATAGTGAAACTGAATGGTTCACTCCCTAGGATAGAGACAATAAAGTTGTCTGCTCTCACCACTTGAATTTTACATTGTACAAAGAGTGCTAATCAGTGCAATAAGGCATGCCAAAGAAGGACATTCAGATTAGAAAGGAAGAAGTAAGCCATCTTTATTCACAGATGATATGATTGTTTATTCAGAAAATCCTAGGAGATATACCAAAATCCAATAAGAGTTTAAATGGGTCTCAGGATACCAAGTCAGTATAACCATCAATTTCTACATTTTTGCAAAAATTATTGGAAAATAAACTTTAAAAACTATTTTACTATAGCATTAAAAACAGCAAATAATTAAGGATCAATTTAACAAAATATGTGCAAATCCAGTACACTGAGAACTATACATCACAAAAGATAGTAAAGTAGACATTGAAAAATAGAGAGATAGTCATGTTCTTAGATCATGACTTAATATTGTTAACATGTAAATTCTCTCCAGATTTATTTATAGATTCAACACAGTTCTAATCAAAATCTCAGCAAGATTTTTTCATAAACTGACATATTTCTATAATTTATGTGCCATACAAAGAACCTATAGTAGCCAAAAAGCTTTAAAAATTTGACCAAATTGGAAGACTTACACTATTTGATTTCAAGTTTACTATAAAGCTACAGCGGTCAAGAGTTTGCTTTTTACCTAAGGCCTAATATATAGATCAATAGATCAGCAGAGAGTATTGGAAAAATAAATATGGGACAAATATTCCCAATGTTGAGAAGTGAGGCTGTTGACCATATGCTCCTGGGACAACTGGTTATCCTCTGGGAAAATAAGTGAATCTTGACCTTGACTTCACACCATTTATAAGAATTTACTTGAAATGTTTCATAAATTTAAATCTAAAAGCTAAAGCTATAAAACTTCAAAAAAAATAAAACATAAGGAGTGCCTTTTTGAAGTTGTGGTAGGGCAATAATTTCCTAGAACTATATAAGAAAATAAAATGATAAATTCAACAATAAAAAATTTAGAAGTCTGTCTTCCAAAAGATAACATTAAAGTATTCAAAGGCAAACCACGGATTGGGAGACAATATTTGCAAAACTTATCTATCAAAGAACTTTTGTGCAGACCTAATTACAGCACAAAAGAAGATAATCATAAACACATGAAAATATTCTCAGCATCACCAGTCTTCAGGGTAATTCAAATTAAAAATCACGATGAGATGGCAGTACATACCTACTATATGTAATGAAATTTAAAAGTCTAATCATACCCTATCTTGGTAAGAATCTGGGGTAACAAATACCCTTTTAGTTTGTCAGCAGGAGTTAAAGTGGTACAACCACTTTGGAAAACATTTTGATAGTCTCTTATAAAGTTATACATACATTTTTCAGACAATAAAATATGTTTATTAAAAAAGAAATGAAAACTTTTTTAAACAAAAAGACTTGGGCAAAAATATTCAAAGTCCCTTTAATGATAATAACTGAAAACTGGACACAAATTAAATGTCTATCATCAAGCAAATGGATAAACAAATTGTGCTGTATCCATAAAAAAGAAACCACTATATTTGAACCTCTTATGCTAAGTGAAAGAAGCCTGGCACAAAGGAGTACATACTGGATGATTTCCTTATATATATGAACTCCTAGGACAGGCAAAACAAACCTACAGTGAGAGAATGCATATCAGTAAGTCTTCTGGAGTTAGGAATGGTGAAAAGTGACTGAAAAGGGGTATAAAGGAACCTTTTGGGTTGATGGAAATAGTCTATGTCTTGATTGTGGTAGTAGTTACACATGAATGCATTTTGTTGTATATACTTTATACCTGAATAAAGTAAAATGAGAAAGTAAAAAAAAAAGTCACAAGCCATAAGGAAGAAGTGATCAATTTGATTAAATTAAAATTGTTTTTCCATTCAATGATGAACACCATAGGCAAAAATAAAGAGCAAGTGACACAATCGGAAAGATATTTAGGATATCTGATACTGGCTGTGGTTTAGGATCATATATCTAGGAATTGTAAGTAACTCCTGAAAGTCAATTAGAACAAGTCAGAAACTCAAGTAAAAAATGGAAAAATAATAAAAACAGGAAATTTGTGGATGAGGTAAGCCAAAGAACTGAAATTCATAAGCAAATATATTCAAAGTTATTAGAAAACAGTGAAATGTAAAATAAAACACAAAACATGAGATATGATTTTGCATCTACTAAAGCCAGCAGAAATTGGAAAAGCTAGATAATCCTAAATATTGGTGGTGAATGGTATGGACAGGCAGGTAGGTCCCTCCTGCACATTTGGTGAGAAAGTGGATTAGTGCAAACATTCTGGAGAACAATTACTGGTCTGGAGTATATGCAGCCTTTATAGACTGAGAGAGGTAAATTACAGTCTTCTGATGTGAATATGTTTTTTCCTCAATCTCCTGTATACTACCAGTGGTTTTTGCTCTATGCTGTGTATGTGAAATTAATGGATAATTTAAATTAATTTTTAAAAATTAATAGTTTCTTTAAAATTTCTGTGCATTGACTTTTTATCATTCAATAATTAAAAAGTGCCTTTTTTGTCCCCTTTACCTTGAATTCAAACCTATCTATCACTAGGAAGGTGATACTTGCTATCTTTTTCTTTGTATAAGTCTGGTTTGCCTTTGCCCATACTTTCTGTCGTCAGTT
The DNA here is from genome assembly GCF_003031525.2 of Neophocaena asiaeorientalis asiaeorientalis. Lineage (NCBI taxonomy): Eukaryota > Metazoa > Chordata > Mammalia > Artiodactyla > Phocoenidae > Neophocaena > Neophocaena asiaeorientalis. Next base: position 620 of record NW_020185292.1, on the reverse strand, counting down.
CCAAGTCACTTTGTTGTAGGTGTTTCTTTCTCATTCAACAGAGGTTTGGGTTTTATTTTATGTCCTAAACGAAGTTTCTATCCATGGGTGTATTAAACTCAGTTGTTTACTTTTAATGAGGATGATGGATCCATTTGATCATTGTTATGTTATCTTATGAAATCTATTTTAAGGCCTTTAACTCTATTTTCATTCATTTTTTGGTGTTTCTTCACATAAATAGTAAAATTCTTCTGAGGGACATAGAAGTGACTTGAAAAGAAGGAACAGCGTTCTTGGATAGGAGTGCTCACAGTCATAAGCGTGGAAATTTTCTCTAAGTTAAACTGAAAATTAACATGATCCTAATAAAAATAAAAACTAATTTTAATAAAGTAGATTTTTAGTTCATATTAAAACATTAACGAAACAAAAATATCTGGAAAGTATCTCCTAAAGTAAGAGTATTATTTATAATAAAAGTCATTTGCCCTGGCCCATCTTCCTCAATGCCCCAGTTCTGCTCTCCAGAGGGAACCATTTTTAGTCCTTTTGCGGGGGTATATTTCTTATAAACTCCCAATCTCAAAGAACACAAAGAATAATTTTTATTGGGCTTCCCTGGTGGCGCAGTGGTTGAG
>NW_020185291.1:0-6171 GCF_003031525.2 Neophocaena asiaeorientalis asiaeorientalis | reverse complement strand
TCTCTGCATCTATTGAGATGATCATATGGTTTTTCTCCTATTTGAATTCACATTCTAACCTCCCTTATCTCTGAATTTTCCCACTCTTTAGCTACTAATGATTTTCTGGCCACATTGGAAAGTCATTGGATTAATTTCTCTCTTCTGCTTCAAAACCATGGTACAGAACCAGTTATTAAGGCTGGTTTAAGCCTATGACTTTATCTCCCTTTGGGGGCTCCACAGGTATTACAAATGAACCTTAAGTCGGCTCACCTTTCACCTGCATTCTTGGGCTTACTATGGCTAGCTCGGTACTTCTATGGGCACATTATTTCAGGAAGTGACACTTAGCTGGCAGGTGAAAGGGGTGCTCCTTACAACTCATATTTATAGCCCCAGAGCCCAGTTCAGTGCCTGGCACAGAGCAGGTATTCAGTAATGGTAGAAAGAATGAACATGTGGTTAAGGCAATGTTAGTGTATTTTGGGATAAGTTGGGCATGCGAAAGCTGGGTTCATTCACATCCTTTGCTTTTTTTCCAGGCTTCCATTCAAAGGTATTAGCACCCTGAGTTCTCTTCTCTTCTGACTTGAGAGTGATAACTTAGCTTCACTTGCTTTTCTAAGAATTTCCAGCAGAGGGTGAACAGGGACTAACTGTTAGGAATCAGAACGTCAGTAGCAATAGCCTCCATCTGACTCCAAGCATTAACACTGGCTCCTACACCCACCTTGCCTCCTATCTTAGGCTTGAGTGAGACTTTCACAAAATGTTTATGGTTCTCCATATAATACATTTTGGTTGATCTCACTTTCTAGGTCCAGAAACTCAAAGGAAATTGTTGAAGGGAGATGTGGGTAGGTAATGGAGATTTAGACACTCATGGACTGAGTGGGGGAGAGCTTTAATTGAGCAGCAGATATAATACAGGGGCAATAGAAACATCAGTATCATGTTAATCTCATATGATTCTGCTATTTTATATTCCCCATCAACCATTGCTCATAGGAACATAGTCACAGTGTTTACACTTAGATGGGGGTCATTAAAGTTCAAGAATAAAATGCCATTTGACAGTACTCATGGAAAGAATCAAGATCCAAGGTGTGCTACAAGGGTTATCCCTGGGGATATTGGACAGATTGCTAAATTTATACAGCTTCCCTGCCTGTAATACCAGCCAACTAAGTGTCATTCTCATTTCCTTTTTAGAAACTGGTGCCTGTCAAAGTTGCATCAGATGTGAAGGAATGGTGAAGGCTGCTTGAATGTATCATATTTTCTAGGCACCCCTTGGCATACAATCATTATCCAAGGTTCTTCAGAGATCTTGGTGTCTCACTCCTCAGAGATGGGCTTTGCTTGTGGCAGAAAGCCAAGCCTGAACAGCATTTTGAGCTCCATGGATAAAAGACATAAGAGAAAGAGCTGTGAGGGTTAAGTTTAAGCTTGTTGTTCAGCAGAGGGAAATTGATTTTGTTGCTCCAGGCCTGGCTGCTTCTCGGCAGCTAGTGCATTAACCAAAATACATCGGGGGAGGAGCCATTTTTTTTCAGGTCTGGTTTATCTCTGCCAGACCCCAAACCACTGAAGAGATGGAGGATCCATTAAGAACTACTCCCTCCCCCTGCCTGACTTTTGTTCCCCTGTTTGGCGGCTGCCCACAGAGATGAGTGGTGGGAAGTGGGAGAGACAGGAAGAAATAAAGAGCTGCTGGCCTGAGTCATACTCAGCAAGGTGACCTGATGGGACCCTTGGGTCCCATTTGCTCCACCTGCAGCTGATCCAGCTGGACAAGTGTAGGGTCCAGAGAGCCTTCCACTGGGACCTTCATGCCCTCCTCTAACCGGTGAAGGAAACATCTGGCCAGGAGATTATTTCAACCCTGGGGATGCTGAGGTTTCTAACCAGCTGGCCCCCAGTCCCTGAGAACAAGGTCATTATTTACATTCCCCTGTGTATACATATGCAAGAGGCTTGTGAATTATCCTCTACCTTCAGTGAGAGCTAACCAAAGAAGAAATAAGTGAGAAGTAAATATAAGGAACTCTTGGCAAGAAAAAGTGTAAGATCTTGGATCAGGTTCCTCGAGGGAGGCCAAGAATCTTTCTAGATCAGGGAATGTATCAGAATCACATGGAGTGCTTAAAAAATGTGGACCCAACTCTCCAGTCCTCTTTCCCATACTGATACACACAGCAACAGGTGGAAGGCTGCATGTTTTGGAAGATCTCTCCAGTGACTCTGATGTGTTCCCTTTCCCCAACCCAAGTGAGAACTACCACTCTGGACTTTTTTTTTTTGGTTAAGCAGATGGAATTCAACACACCCAGACAGGCACTAATGATTTTCTCCATGGAAGGTCCTAATGCTACATGCTTCAAGCTGAATGAAAGTTGCCACTGGAGACGGATCACTGAGAACTTGATTCAAGGAAAGAGTGCTGTTTTCTAAAAACCATTATCTTCTCTGGAAACCAAGCATTTCCTGGAAAGTCTTCCAAAGTTTCATCAGGCATAATTTAACTTATCCTTACCATGCTGAACAAGGATTATAAAAGTGGCTTTCTGTTTCGGAAATGGTATTTAAAGAAGTTAACCTACTAACAAAAACTCATGTAGCAAATTTGAAGCAGAACAGAGACTGTGGTCCAGGGTTTCTGATTCTCAGCCCTGGGCTTTATGCACTGATGTCATTGATTTTTCTTTTTCCTTTTGGAGAAGAAATTCTATCACAATGTTTTTCAGAGTGGTCCATGAAGCCCTTGTATAAGAAATTTCCTGGGGTGCTTGTTAAGTACAGATACCTTAGTGCCTTTCTAAGCCTACCCAATCAGAACTGATGCCTGGCACTCTGCATTTTACACGGCCTCTCATGCTGATTTATTTTTGAAAGCATAGTATGAAATATTTCAGATATGTGTACTATACAGTTTAAGAGATAGAATATTACCAATGTTGTTGAAATCTCCTTCATACCCTGATAGTATTCCCTTGTTCCCACAGCAAAGTTAACTACTGTCTTGAATTTGTTATTTATCATTTCCCAACATGATTCCAGTACACACTAACATTTGAAAACCTCTGCTCAGTTTTGTTCATAGTGTTGCTTTTTTCTGAAATTCTGTTTTCTTCCATCTCTGCCTGTAAATCTCTCTCTCTCAAAGGCCAGGTCAAATGCAGCCTCTCTGTGAAGCCTCTCCTGATGTACTTTAGAAATCTCTAGCAGAGGTGAACTGTTTTATAACTCTGAGAGAGAATATGCAGTGAAATGAATAGCAGAGTTGAGTGGGAGTGTTCCCTGGGAAGGGAAAGCTGAGATATAGCTGGACGGCAGACATAAATTTTCCACTATGTTTGAGTTGAAGTTGCTATAAGAGCAATAAATTGAACAAATTAATAACAAATTAACCCATACTAGACTTCTGCTCAGGGTAGTAAATTCAAACTACCAGATAGCCATACTTGGACAGATATTTGGGAGTGGGTTATGAAGTGTAACAAGATGGCTGCCCACCCAACAGTTGCACTTGTGAATGGGAGGTTGTGGTGGACAAAGGAGGTTGATAACACCCAGCTGAGGAGACTTTCCCTGCCCGGAGACAAAAACTAGGCATCTACCTAATTGAGAATGTGGGAGATGGTTATACAGCTGTTGCAATACGGGGAAGTAGTAATTCTGGCAGCAGGGGAAGATTGAGGGCAGCTGGGATGTAGCAGCAGGGAGGGTTCTGAGGTCTGTCCGAGATTGTGCGCCCAAAGGTTTGTACTGGCGTTGAGGTTGCCACAAGGGCTGAACCCGAGCAAAGTGTCTAACTCTAGGCCTCTGTTTGGTCAGAGCAATGAATGAAAACTATAGCAACCGTGTTTCGGGAGGACACTTGGTACGTTTTGTGATAGGGGATTCTTGTGGAAGGAGCAGTTGAGGAAGGGAAGGAAGATGGCAGCCCACTGGTCACCTGCACATGTTCAGTGGTAGAGTAAGGGTGGTAACACACTCTAAAGGGCTTTCCCTTTCTAGAGGCAGGTTCAGTTGGGACAGACTTCTCCAAGGGGCATATGTGTCTGGAGGGGCAGTAAAACCTGTAGTTAGGAATGGCATGTAGAAAAGTAGGAGCCAGGGCTACAGCTCATACATGGCGGGGCTGGGATTTAAACTAATTTTCTCTGCCACCAGAGCTCCTGCTTTTAATATTTTTAGTGGTGTTTTTCTTAAGTGTTGGTACCAGAACCTGATGCATCAGTATCACTAGGGTGCTTTTGAAAGGCATATTCCTGGGCTACAATTACTGAATCAGATATCTGTGGGTGAAGTTCAAGAATCTACATTTTAAATAAGGCCCCAGTCTTCCAGAAGGTGGCAGAGCCTGTCAATGGAAAATGACTTCTATGTTGCTATTTGAAGCCCATCTTCGTATCCCAAATTCATTAGAACTGTTGGGGACAAATATAATTGAGGATAAATTATGCTGTGACTTCATTTTAAAATAACACATCTTCTAGGACATCTTTCTCCATCTATGATCAAATGTAATGAATCTTCTGTCAGTTACAGGTCCAATGTCTCCATGAAGTATGTTTACAACCTACTGTGCTCACCTGTCTAAAAGGCAGGAGGGAGGATAGGGGATGGGAGGTGTGGTAGGGCAGGTTGGGCAGAGCACGGAGCCACATGCGCTGGGGCAAAACACATACCTGGGCAGAGATTCCTGGTCTCTGGCCTGGTGCCTGTGAAAAATTGCAAGGTAACAACTCCAAGCAGGCAGCTTTTAAGTCAAGTGCTGTCTTTAGGGGGGGCTGAAAAAGGTGAAAGCTTCCTCCTGCCGTGTCAGGAAAGGCACTTAGCCAGAACAAGCTCCTGCTTGAGAAGTCAGAGCTCATGCCAGTCCCAGGGATCTGAATGTGGAGGTTGGAATACAGAACTGCTGTTCTTTTATAAACTTGTGTTCTTTTCTTCCTAGTCTGTGTGGGAAAGCTCACCTTTTATTAACTCTTCTCTCAAAGGGTACACACTGAAAGCAGGAAAAGGCTGAGGTTTTGTTTCCAATTTTGTCCTTAACCCATTGTACATACTCTGGGCTTACATACTCTGGCTCATACCTCCTCATACCCTATGATTTCAGTTTATCTGTGGTGAGAAAAAATAGGAGTGTTGCTCCATTGCCACTGGATAAATTCCAGAGCCTAGAAGAGTCTTTTGAGTTACCAGTTTCATTTCCTTTCAGACTATCAGACAGATAAGAGTGTCTTCTAATTTTAAGCATTCCACTGAAGGGAATTTCTAACCTTAATTAGTCATTCTTTTAGTTTCTAAACCCTCTCTCACCGTCAGAAAGTTCTGTTTTCCTATTTAAACTTTTCTTGATTTTTCTTTAGGTCCCTGTCTTTTTCTCTGGCCTCACTGAGTATTGAGAACAGCTGGTTGCCATGTTGCTGACGAGCTTAGCCAGTACTTTGAGATCTTCCAAAAGGCTGCAGCTGAAGGCAAAGAGGGCTTATTAGCTTCTCAGAGTGTATATGGAGTCTTCCTCGGTGAGGAAAGAGAAACGAAGGTGAGGCTGGCAGTCCCTGGAGCAGCTTGCTTTTCACAGTCTGAAACCTTTCTGTAACCTCTAAATATGCCACCCAGTCATCATTAATCAAATACCTGCTTTGTGGAGGCTCTGTGTTATGTGTTAGGTTCTGCATCCACACTCAGGGCGGGTGACCTTCCTATGAACTTTGGTGTAGTACTCAAGTATAGCGTTCTTGTAGTTAGGCTCTCTTGGCTGTAAGCAGCAGAGACTTGCTTGAGTTCTCCAATGGAAAGGGGACTTATTATAACATAAGAAAAATGGAACTGGAAAGCCATTGGGAAGGACTAGATTCTCTAGCTCTTTCAGGAGCAGTATGGAGTTTTCCCTCATGATGTATCTGCTTCCTGCCTCTCTATTCTCTTATTTTACCAATCAGTTTCCTCAGCTTACCCAGAATTGATGTCTATTCATAAGTTTGGACTGAACTCGGCTTTAGCTTGACACACACTTGATTTTACCTCCTGGTGTTTTTTCCTAACTTCTGCTCCATCTGCTAACTAGCTCAGCTTCTCTATGTTTCTTTTCTTTTTAAAAAATATTTATTATTTATTTGGTTGCACTGGGTCTTAGTTGCGGCAGGCTGACTCCTTAGTTGTGGCGTGCTGATCCTCAGT
>NW_020185290.1:0-7911 GCF_003031525.2 Neophocaena asiaeorientalis asiaeorientalis | reverse complement strand
TGCTCCGCAACGGGAGAGGCCACGACAGGGAGAGGCCTGCGAACCGCAAAAGAAAAAATAAATAAATAAAATAAAAAATGAAGGAACCAAGACGGACAGGCAGCAAGGGGTGGATGGAGCAGCCTGAGGTAAAGCCCTGTGATTACGGTCGCGAGGGTTACAGAATGGAACGTAAAGGAAACAGGTTTTTAAGAGAAATCGTGGAGGAGATGAAGATCTCTAGATGGATAGGGGAGTTCCCAGGAGGCTGAGGAAGCTTGACTGTTACATCCCTCACCTGCAGGGCCTGCTTCTGAGGCCCTGGACCTAATTTTGTACTTGCAATTTTTATTTGTTTTCTTCAAGAGGCCTGAAAGCTGTGCGTGCTTCCTCCCCTGCAGAGTCTGGATCCACCTTGACACGGGTGTCTGTTTGCGTCCCTGCGGAGGATTCCCGGCTTAGCGAGGGCAGAGGCGGACCCCGGGCACCACCTCTCCAGCCCATGGCTCACCTCTCTCCCCCACCCCCTCTCCCCGTAGCGGGACCCGGGGAGCCTGGTGCATTCTGTGGCCTCGCCCCTCTCCTTCAGCTGGAAACACACTTCCTCTGAGACATGCTGCATCCCTTCCTTGGGAGCCTCCACAGAGGCCCCTGGCTGGATTACGCCCCCGGCCCTGGTGCCCCCCGCCCTTGGCCATCATTCCCCCGCCCTTTCCTAATGCCCATCCTCTATCACTGTAATTACCAAACCAGAAACCCCACTGACAGGGCCAGTCTCTGCCCTGGCTACTGTTGTGTCCCCAGCACTGGGCAGTGTGCCCACCACTCAGGAGATACTCGACAGCTTCTTTCTAAATAGACACCAGAATCAAGGAATGAATGAGAGCAGACCTTCGCCAGTGCAGGTTGCCCTGATAGGTGCCTGGTGTAGGTCTCCAGAGCCTGTGGGGGACCTGAGTGGGCAGCGTCCTTCCCGCTGGAGGAAACCTCATCCAAGTCCTCCTGGCCCTTCTTTGTCGAGTCTCGTGGCCCGAGCGGGGCTTGGGCTCTGCAGAAGGACCACATCTTTCTCAGATTGCCGCCCCCCCTTACAGAGGGGTCCTTGTCCCACTTGCCCAGCTGACCCCCCTCTCTGCCCATCGGGGGCGTCCACCTAGGGCTCTCTCAGAGGCTGCCAGCCACCCCAGGCTTGGCAGACGGGGGTGTCTGTGCCCCTTCCCATTGTCCTCCGCCATCCCCGACACCTGGCCACTGAGATCATGTCCCCGCATCACAGCCCAGCCCCACGGCAGGTGGGCCTGCTGTATTCCATGGATTCGCCGCTGTCGGTAACACGCTATGAAAAGTTGAAAATACATTTTCCGCCTGCCGATCTTTTTCTTCTTCATTTAGCAAACATTGATTTTTTCCCCCTCCTGCAGATGGAATAGAAATGAAACCACACACGTCTCTTTGGGGTGATTTACTTGTCAGAGCCGGAGGCGGTGGGCAGGCGTGGGCTTCCCTTGTCACCTCGTCCACAGGTCACTCCGTGACCTCGGACAGTCATTTAGCCTTTCTTGTCCGCCAGTCCCTCCCCTGCCCCCACCGGCTAGAAAAGGAGACCCCCAGCGTCCCTGGCCTGGAGAGTAGGAGGCTCTATTCATAGCCAGAGGCGCCTCCTAGAGAGGTTCAGAGGAAACCGGCTGTAAAAAAAGCCAAGTTCAAGGTTGTGTCAACACCAAACACCATGAAGTGGCAATTATCCAATTAACTTGATTAGCGTAGACAGAACCGCCAATGTCTGCCCGGCATACCCGCTTCTGCTCTATTCCCGAGCTTAAGCAGCTGCAGAAGAAGAGAGAGAATGTTGCAAACAAGAGACTGAGCCTCTCTGCGCCCCGATCTCCTTGACTCTAGTTTGGGGATGATAAAGCCTCCCCCACGAGGCTGTGGTGAGGACGTGTGCGCTAACCTCAGTAAGAGCTCTGGGAAGACTAGGGGCACCAGTGCTTAAAGGGAGCTCATGTGAGAGGGTGTGGTGCAGACCAACTTGCATCTTGGTGACCTGCTGTTTTTTTAATTCCGTGACTTTAGGTGCTTGAAAAGTGTACACTTCATGGGAACTTCTGTCTATCAGGGTCAGCATGGGCAAGGTGCCCTGTGCCTGGGTTTCTTCATCTGTTCCGTAGGGATTCTAACAGCCTTAGCCTCAGAGAGGCGCGAGTACAGGTTGATGGTCATGATGGTAAAGAGGAAGATTGGTGATGGTGGTGATGGTGGTGATGATGGTGATGATGGTAAAAAAGATGACGATGGTGGTGGCCATGAGGATGGTGAAGATGACGGTGGTGACAATGATGCTGGGATGGAGATGATAAAACACCTTTCTCATGCGCTGACTGTACAGCCCACCAAGGAAACAGCCTTACCAGAGAGTCCTTACAAAAGTGATCCCTCCCCCACAGAGAGGTGGCGTCAAATCCTTTTCCCTTGAATCTGGGCTGGCTCTATGGCTTGCTTAAGCAATAGAACTCCAAGGAAATGATGCCATGTGACTTCCAAGGCTAGGTCAGATGAAGTCTTGCAGCCTCCTTGACTCCCAGACCTCTTAGGACATTCTGGGAGCCCTCAGCTATGCACAGTCTAGCTACCCTGAGAACACCCTGCAGGAGAGGCCATGTGGAGGTGATCTGGGTGACAGTCCCAGCTGAGCCCAGCCTTCTAGTCATGCAGTGAGGAGACAGACTTGAGAGTAAAGCCGTCCAGACCAGCCTGGTTGTCAGCTGAATAACACCAAATGAACCCACCCAGTGCCACATGGAGCTGGAGGGTTGCCCAGTTGAACCCCAGTGGGATTCCTGGCCCACACAATCTTGAGATATAATAAAATAGATGCTGTGAGCTACTAAATTTGGGGGCAATGTGTAATGCAGCAATAGCTAGCTGGAACTGGATGGCTCTGGTTCTCAGCCACTTCCTGAATGAACATCCCCCTACAGGTGGCTGCTTGGTTTGACATCACAGACCTGAGCCCCCTGCCTGGACCTTGCCCTGCTATGGGGTCCACTTCAGACAAAGAGCAAAGTCAGCTTGGCTCCAACTTCTCAGCAAGGGGGAAGGCAGGTGTTCACAGAGCTGTAAAACGTCACCGAAGGAAGGCCCTGTGTGCCTGGAAAGAGCCCCAAACAGTGCGAGTCAAGAGCTCCCTGGCGGGGTACCACCGGCGGCCACAGGCACGTTTGCTCAAGGGCAGGGCAGCCCTGGCGGACAAGATTGGCTGGAGGATGCCACCCAGGCAGCTCACAGTCCCATGCTCACCATAGCCTGGCATTTCTTCCTGCCAGGCCCCGTTTCTGGGGGATTCACTGGCTGGTTGACTGAGGCTGCCCTGAGGGAAAGGGGAATAGAGAGGGAGGAGAGAGCCGGAGTCGGAGCTGCTGGCAGGTGGGCTGCCCCGGCTGCAACTCCTGCTGCCTCCTGTCCCCAGGCTGGAGGGGAAGAGGTGCCGGGGCCCCTGTGCACTGACTCTGGTTAGTTGTCAACTTCTATCAGAAAGCTTGATGAAATTTTGATTGGAATTGTGTCAAATCATTGTAGGGAAATTGTCATCTTATCCAGTATTCAGCCTTACCATCCATGAACATGGTACATCCTTCTCTTTATTTAGATCTTTATTTCTTTTTCCTCACACTATTTTGTGCTTTTCAACATAGAGATCTTGGACAAATGTTGTTAGTTTTATTCTCAAGCACTTTATTTTTTGTGTGTTATTGTAAGTGGAATTTTTAAGACTTTATTTTCCAGTTGTTTGCTGCTTACATGTAAGCGTACAATAGATGTTTTACACTCACTTTGTATCCTATGACTTTGCTAAATTCCTTTATGGGTTCTCGTGGTTGTTTTGTACATTCCTTGGAATTTTCTACATAAATAATCATATCGTCCACAAATAGGGACAGTTTTACTTCTTTTCTGATATTTGTGTCTTTTATTTCTTTTATCTTGGCTTATAGCAATGTCTAGGATGGCCAGTGCAATGTTGAATAGGAGTAGCAAGAGAACATCTTTGTTCCCAGTGTCGGGGAAACACATCAGTTTTTCACTGTTAAGAGTGATGTTGACTATAAGCCGGTCTATTGTAGATTCCCTGGATCAGTTTGAGGAAGTTTCCTACTATACCTAGTTTACTGAGAGTTTTTATAATGAATGGGTAGTGAATTTTGTCAAATGTTTTTTCTGAATCTCTTGAGAGAATCATATTTTCTTTTGAAATAATATGATTTTTCTCCTTTAATCTGTTAACATGGTGAATCCTATTGTCTTTCAAATGTTAAACCAACATTGCATTTCTGAGATAAGTCTCAGGGATTGAAATATTATCTCAAGGAGATATTATCTTACAAGGTATCATTCCTTTTTTAATACTTTGGATTGGATTTAATTTGTTAATATTTTGGTATTTTATTAAATCTTTGAAAAATATTTTTATTAAATGTTTGATACAAGATTTGAATGATTGCTAGAATTCATCAGTGAAACCATCTGGGTCTAGAGTTTTGAGATTATTTCTGATAAATTAACTTTCTTTAATAGCTATAGGGTTGATCAGATTTTCTATTCCTTCTGTCAGTTTTGGTAAGTTGTCTTTTCCAAGAAATATGTCCATTTCATCTACATTGTCATATTTTTTGGTATAAAATTGTATATAGAATTCTCTTATTAATATTTATAGGATCTGTAGTGATAACTCCCTTTCCATTCTGATACTGGTGATTTTTGTGCTCTCTCTTTTTTCTCGATCATTCTAAGTAGAGGTTTGTCAATTCTGTTGATATTTTCAAAGACCCAGTTTCGGCTTTGTCAGTTTTCTCTGTGGTTTGTTTCTATTTCGTGAATTTCTGTTATTACCTTTATTATATCCTTCCTTCTACTTACTTTGGATTTAGTTTGCTCTTCTTTTTTTTTTTTTTTAAATTATCCTAAGGTGAAAACTTAGGTCATTGGTCTTAGATCTTTCTTCTTTTCTGATATAATGATTTAAAGCTCTAATTTTCCCTCTAAGAACCGCTTTAGCTGCATCCCCCAGATTTTGATATGTGGGGTCATTTTTTGATTGCAACGTTATTCCCAATATTTGGAGAGAACAGGCTGGATCCAGGAGTCACACCTATGATTCCATTTCTGGGCATGAGGACAGAAACTGGCCTATGAAGCAGTGAATTCTTTGGCCTGCTGTGGAAAGGGCGGGGGATCTCCTGGATTCTCACGAGGGCTCTATTCACCCCACCCAGCTCAGACCTCATCACCCGTCTCCTCCCCAAAGCCATGCTGCCAGGCTTCTGCCTGAGGCCATCTGTCCATCTTGCACTCCTCTTGTGTCACTGCTCCAGGCCGAGGTCAACCCGTCTTGTGCCAGCATCCATTCATCCTTCTGGACCTCGGTTACTTCATGCATAAAGGCAATGTCATGGCTGCCATTATCCATCTTTCTATGAACTTAGAAATCTGTCTTGCCTCCTTGTCTAGGCTGTGGGTCGTTGTCTGAAGCCTGATAATTGTGACAGCAGCACAGCTTACCATGCTTCCATCTCCTCACCGCCACCCCGGCAGAGTCTGTGCCGCATTTACAGATGGAAAGGAGGCTCAGACATGCTGGGGTCTTGTCCAGGCTCCCAGTCACAGGGCTGATCTCTGAAGGAGCAGGAAATCCAACACAGGTGTCTCTGCTGCCCAGAGCTGTGACCTTCCCTGATGGGCTGGGTGGGCTCTCAGTGCGGAAGTGGTGCCGTGTCCTCTTGATAAGTCTTATATCAAATATTTAATAAAAATCTTGGCAGTGCTGGCCAGGGCTGGGGCTGGGCCCTCTGCTTCAGCGGGGCCACCTTTTCCTGAAAAGACCCTAGGAAAGACAGCAGGCCAGCCAGTTGCGGGGTGGGGGTGGGGTTGCTCGGAAGTGTGGGTGCACTGCTTACGGGAAAAGAACCGGCTTCCTTCCTCAGCCATGAGGATAATTTGGGGAGTCTCTGGGAGTTTCCTTTTCTTCTTCCCACAGTCAAGTTTGATTTTATTTTCTTAAAGCAAATGTACTGAATGTTTGCTCTGTACGTGCACTGTGCCACACTCTTTGGCCCTGTAACCACCTTAAGGGGGTGGGGTTGGTGCTGGTTCCTATTTTACAGGTGAGGAAACTGAGGCTCAGAGAAGTGACTTGCCCAAGACGCACAGCCAGACCCCAGGTCTGCCAGGCCTCACAGGACATGCCACAAGTCCTCCTATCCTGCCCTGGAGTGCCCCGGAGACTTCGGGTGACTGAGACCCAGATGTCTCTCCTTGTGGGTTCCACGTGGGAGGGGTGAAGCCATCAGGGCCCTGCAGGGCGTCACCCTGGGCCAGTCGAAGCCTGTGCAGCCTTGTCGGAGATACTGACACAGACGCCTGCCCAGAACTCCTTGGCAGCTCCAGACAGAGACCCTGGACGCCCCTGGGGGCCGTTACGGTGTTGTGGGCACCTTTCCTCATGGGACCCAGCAAACCCACTGTCTGTTAGAGGGTCCACTAGAATGAGACGCGAGGCTCAGTTAACTAGTACCCTTTGTAGGCGTCATTGGTCCAATCACAGCAGTGATACTTAGTAGGTACCGTGTACCTACTATGGGCCTGACCCTCTGCAAGCTGCATCTCGGACACTTACAAGGGCCTTCCTGGAAGGTCCTGGGGCCCTTGCTTTAGTCGGGGGAAAGCAGGAGCAGGGCAGCCAAGGTGCTCGCTTGGGCTCCATGGACTCATGAGCTGGCAGAGCAGGGATCCAAACGCAGGTCGCTTAGAAGGCCCAGCTCTCTCTGCACCTCCACCCCATGGGCCCCCAATAAGGGCGCAGAGGGCTGCCTAGCTCACAAGTCTGTCCAGGCTCCTTGGCCTGTGGATCCCGCTCAGAGAGGCCTGAAATCCGGCTAAGCTCTGAGCTTGACCGTACAACACAGCCGCGTGGGGAGCAGCTCAGGGCTGGTGGTCTGATGGAGGGAGGAGAGGCAACACTAATTCGTCTTCAGATGGCTGAAGGGGGCGAGGGCAGGAGTGACAGGGCTGAGAAATCCTGTTAGTCCTTTGCTCAGCTCCGTCTGTCAAGTGGCGTCTAGACAAAGCCGCTCCCGGGGGCAGTGGGCATGATGAAGAGCTCAGGCCAGGCGGCAGGGACCTCGGAGAGGCGCTAATCCCTGCTGCTCGCTGGAGGGGGCGGGGCCAGAGGGAGGGCCAAGCCCCACTCAGCTCCAGAGCTTGCCGGAAGCGCCTGAGGGTTGGAAGGTCTGGGAGCTGGCCTTGGGCGAGCCCCTGCCTTCTTCTGGGCCACGGGGTCCCATGTGTAAAATTGGGAGGAGGGAAAGAAGGCCTCTCGGGGATCAGAGTGGTCTGGGGGCTTCCCGAGTCCTGCCTGGCACAGCTTCTCTCTCTAGTCCTCTGGAAGGTGATCAGGGCAGGGCGAGGCCGCAGGCTCTTCTTGGAGCCCAGGGCAGCGGGGGTCCCGCAGCTGAGCTGACCTGGGCTGAGCTGGGGGTGGGTTCTTGCAGGAGTGCCCTCAGCCTCCTCCTCCGGCCAGGTCTGACCAGCTTTGCCCTCTCGGAACCAGGCTCCAGCTGCAGACCATCCTGGACCACATTCTGGGAGGTGCCCCAGGCCAGCCACTATATAAAGCAAGTCACAGCATCTCGAGCTGGTTTCCTTTGCAAAACGGAACCCATCATGGCGTTTGTCTCTGTGTACGAATGAAAGCGTCAGGGCAAGCCCTCAATGAACGCAGCACCTAGCTTACTGTCACCTGAGGGTGGGTCCCCTGGGCTCGGACCCTCCCGGGGGTCCCACACCCCCGTTTCCACAGCACTTTAGCTGGGTGTTGGAGGCCCTTCCAAACCTGGGCCACTCCGACCTGCAGGGACAGAGCCACTGCTCCCCACT
>NW_020185289.1:0-7180 GCF_003031525.2 Neophocaena asiaeorientalis asiaeorientalis | reverse complement strand
GGATCTGGATCACTGAGTCGGACCCACAAGAACTGCCTTGGGAGCAGCAGGGAGGGGTGAAATTTTTTCCAAAGGAGGTGTTGAAGGCAGGATTTGCAGTAAATCTGAGAGGGAGGTGAAGGGGTATCCTAGGTGAAAGGAACGATCCAGCCCAGGCATGGACACAGGACATGATGGCAAATCAGTCTGGTCAAAGCAGATCCTTGTAGTGAGGCAGAATGATCAAAGTCCTGAATGCAAGAGGCGGGCACTGGGCTTTATCCTGCAGGCAGTGGGGGAATCATTGCCTCCAAAGCATTCTGCCAGGAAAGCAGCTTTAGCAGCTCCTCAAAACATTAAACACAGAATTTCGTTACCATCCAGCAATTCCACTTCTAGTTGTATACCCCAGAGAATTGAAAACAGGGACTCAGACAGATACTTGTATACCAGTGTCCACAGCAGCACAATTCACGATAGCCAAAAGGTGAAAACCACGCAAGTGTCCATCGACAGATGAATGGCTAAACAAAATATGCTATATCCATGCAATGGGATATTATATACATGCCAAAATATGGACTAACCTTAAAAAGATTATGCTAAGTAAAATAAGCCAGATACGAAAGGACAAATACCATACGGTTCCACTAACACGAGGCACCTAGAGTAGGCAAATCCATAGAGGGAGAAAGCAGAACAAAGGCGACCGGGAGCTGAGGGGAAGAAGGAATGGGAAGTTACTGTTTAATGGGTTTAGAGTTTCTGCTTGGGATGATGAAAGGGTTCTGGAAATGGTTCATGGTAATGGTTGCACAAAACTGTGAATGTAACTAAGACCACTCAGTGGCACACCTTTAAATGGTTAAAATGGTAGATTCTATGCTTTGTGTTTGCCCAACTCCTGGAGAGACCGGGTTCACTCCCGGGCAAGCATGGCGGAGCTGGACAGAACACGTTTACTCCCTCTCCTTCCTGAGACCCCTAAAATGACAAGGAATAAGACGGGTATCAACCTACAAAGGCAGAGGGAACTGGAGAGCGGATGACAGCGGACCAGAGCTGTTAGAACCACTTTTGAATGATGACAGAGGGATGGATGGGAGGGCACCGGCCTGGCAGGCCACAGAAACCTGACAGTCACATCCCTGCAGGTAGCAAAGCCAACTAGAAAACCTTTGTAAGCTGGGGGCAACGAGTGTGCTGGCCCACAGGCTTGGAGTATTGATTTTGTGTGCGACCTAGCATGAACTGTTACCGTCACTCAGACAAAGCATGCTTGGGATATCTCATTACCAAACATAACTTGTTCCCGCACCAATATTCTTAAATCACTCTTCTTCACCTTAAGCACAGTTGCTCTGCACAGACAGGGAAAAGCCTCTAGTCAAAGGCGCTAAGGCCTCCAACTCCCTGGGCACAGCGCAGGGGCGTGCCACTGCCTACAGGTAAAGTCCCAACACTGCCCTTGCATTTAGAGCTTTTCCCATCCTGGCCCCGGTGCCACTCAAACATGGGACTTGTGGGGTCAGGACAGCAGGAATCCAAGTGAAAAGGAGGC
Source organism: Neophocaena asiaeorientalis asiaeorientalis (assembly GCF_003031525.2). Classification (NCBI taxonomy): domain Eukaryota; kingdom Metazoa; phylum Chordata; class Mammalia; order Artiodactyla; family Phocoenidae; genus Neophocaena; species Neophocaena asiaeorientalis. Next base: position 5,640 of record NW_020185289.1, on the reverse strand, counting down.
CGCAGGATCAAAACAGCCTGCGTGGCCACGTGGTGGGATTCGTGCCCCTCCATCACCACCAGCCCAAGGAGTGTGCAAACTGACCACAGCCCCTCCAGGAGCAGAACCAGGACTTCACAGTCTCCCAAGGTTGCTCTATTTTTCACATGCTTCCCTTCCACTTCATTGCCCCCCAGAAAATGGTGTGAGTGTGTCCAGCGAGAGCACGTGCTGTGCACCGAGCAGCTATGACGTGCATGAGCCTGGGCCCTGGCCCGCAGCCTGGAACACCTCGTCTCCTCCTCGCCCCGCAGGGCTCGAGGCGGCCTTAGCCACAGAACGCCAGGGGGCCGCGGGCCGACGTCACCCGTTCCCTAAGAGCCCTCAAGAGTCGTCTGTGCTGTGAAGGGACATGAGGCCCTTGCTGTCGCCATTGGAGTGAAGTATGGCTTAACCACGCCCCGGACCCTTGCCCACCCAGGAGCAGCGAGCCTGCCCCCTCCCGGGCCTGCTGTCATCAGAAAATCTGCCCCTCCTGGATGCGGAGTCTAGCAAGGACAGAACTACCCTGTTCATCTTTCTGTGATGGGCACCTAGCTCATGGCTTGGTACCTAACGGGGCCCGTAAATGCTGGGGGATGGGCAGAAGGGCTGGGAGGAAGCAGGCAGGAGCTCTGATTCACTGCTCAGTCATGCCAGATTCCAGGCTGTCTCTTCAGTGGGCTCATGTCAATCCAGGGGTCAGCCGACAAGTGAACCCCGAGGCATCCAAGAATTCACGAGGGGGTCACAGGAGCGTCCACCTCTTTAAGGCCTCTGGGTGGGACACTGTGGCACTGGATAAGGCGGTTCCTTGCCACGTGGCTTGTCGACCCTAGAGAAAGTCAGTGCATCTGCTGTGGCTTGGGTGGGTGGGAGGCATGTATGCACGGAAAGAGTCTGAGCTTCCCCTCTGCTCCCCAGGGGCGACTTGCAGAGAGATGCCAAGTCCAAGCCGGCCATGAGAGAACAAGTGGAGGTGACTGGCTCACGAGGCCTGTCACTCAGGACCAACCACAGGCCATTAGGTGATCGCAGGAAGGAAAAGGCTACGGGAGAATCGCTGGGGAGGCTTATTTAAAAATATAGATTCCTAGTACGGTGGTACTAGGAACTGACAGTTTGTCAATTTCCAGAAAAGTTAAACCTATACCCACCATATCCAGCCATGCCATGCTAGGTGTTTACTTCTAGGTGTTGACCCAAGAGAAAAGGAAAAATATATGTCCATAGAAAGACTTACACACAATGTTTCCAGCTGCTTTATTTGTAATAGCAAAAAAATCTGGAAACAATCCAAATGCCCAAACAGGTGAGTAGATAAACAAGGAAGGAAGTATTGATACATACAACAGTGTGGATGAATCTCAAAATACTTACACTGTGTGAAAGAAGCCAGACAAAAAAGAGTGCTGATTATGTGATTCCATTTACAGAAATCTCTAAAAAATGTCAACTCATCCATAGTGACAGAAAGCAGGATGAGTGGTTGCTTGGGGTTGGGAGGAAGGCAGGGAGGGATGAGAAGGAGGGATGATAAAGGGGCATCTGGAAACGGGCAGGCGTGCCAGACAGGCTCACTAACTTGTTTGCGGCAGTGGGTTCACAGGTGTGGGGATAAGCCCAAACTTTTCCAATGGTGTGCATATTATAAATACGCATAGTTTACTACTGCCTGTCAATTATACCTCAATGAAGTGGCTCTAAAAAGAATATAGGTTCCTAGGTGCCAGTCTGGAGAGTGAAGGCCGGCCGTGTCGTGGAGGGGGTGTTACAGAGAAGAGAAAAGGGAGTGTGGTGCAGGCCTTCCCTGACACCCCGGAGCAGAGCAATGAGGACCAGCCCCAGGGACCCCAGGCTGCCATCTTCCACTTGCCACTGCTGTCCACTTACAGGATATATACAGGGACCATGTCTCAACAGCATCAATCATCCCTCCAGGGAAAGTGTGTGGACGTTATTATTTCTATTTTGACATCTAGAAATCCCTTCATGGCCCCCAGAACTAGTTTGGAGAACCACTGGGAAGGGAAAAGTGCACACAGTCAGCCGGCTGTGTGGTCTCCACGCCCCAGCGTGGCGGTCTGTGAGCTCTCTGTGGGTCTGGCTGAACTGATCCAGGTGTCAGTAACCCATGCTCAGTGTCTAGCGAGAGGATTCCAAACAAGCTACCTTCTGAACTATCACCACCTAATTCTTCACTTGAGAACATTTAGGTTAAAACTTTACTCACCCAGGTGAGGCTAAAACTTGGTCATGTTATCCAGAGATTTGGCCAAGGAACCATAAATTTTCCCAAGTCACAAGGACAAGCGATGGAAATATGGCCATCAGGGGACTCCAACTCAATTTCTAATAAACTTCAAAGTCAGGCTGAATGCTAAGTCTGACACTATTACAATTACTTCTGCTTGTATATTTACTCTGTGGGTCTTTCTTTTTCTTTCTCTCCTCACTCACATGCTCAGGCACAAATGAAGACAGGAAAGAAATATGCCAGAACATTAATGGTTGGTGGACTTTGTTCCTTGGAGAAATTTTTCCACAGTATGATCACATCACTTTTTAAAAAAGAACACATCGTAAAATATAAATTTCATCTGCCAAAGTACATTGGTACAGAAGTGACAAACAGCACCATCACAGTCGACCACTGTACAGGACTTGTGAACTGCAACAAGCATGGGCCAACCACAGAGGAGCCCCAGGTTAGAAGTTAAGACGTGGGTTCAGGTCTCAACTTGGCCCTAACTAGCTGTGTGCTGTTCGGCCTTCCACTCACCCTCTCTGGGCCTTTTCTCATAAGTAAAAGGAGCACTTCATCCTCCCCAAAGTCCCTCCTCTCTTTGAGGTCTAGGACTCCTCCCACATCCTGTTGGATCTCAAATCCTACTGGAGTCTTCTACCCCTGATCTGCTAGCTGTGTTGCTAAAATGTCAAAGGCGACTTCAAGAAAACCAAAAACGCCCTCTGATTTCACTCAAAACCTCATCCTTTACAGCAGAATCTCAGCTGTACGTCTCTCCAGCAAAAGCCCGGTATATCCCACCTCTGTGGCTAAATGTGTGGAAACGTTAATCTGGCAAATAGAGGAGGAAAGACACAGACTTCCTTCAAACCTCAAGCAGGGAATCCTCAAAACCCACTGCGGTGCTGGGACAGCCGTGGACAATTGCATCTCTGTCTGCATCTTTAGTATTGCCCAGCAAGACGGTCCCCAGCTCCTGCAGCCCTTCTTTTCTTGTCTGATGTTGACACTAAGTACCTAATACCCATTTTTATAATGCTCGGCCCTCTCCCTGAACAAATGTTGCCTTTTTACTCCAATGAGTAATATCTGAATGCCTTCCAAAGGCACCCATCTAATTTATTGGCATCTCGATCAGATCATCAGGCAGAAGGAGCAGCAGTCAAAAGCACAGCATGTCGTGACTATAAAACCACAGCAGCAAGAAATAATTCTGCCTTGGAGAATTCAGACTTGACCCCAGTTCCAAAGGTCATCATTTATCACAGGAAATAAAGGGTTCACCCTATGTTTTTCTTCCTCTGTATCAAGTCTCCATCACAGGAAAGTTTACATAAAACTGAAAGGACTGCCTGTCTCCAGGAAGTGGTAACACGATCCGTGGTCACAGATCCAATCCTGCCCAGTGTAAAGGAAGCTCTCTCAGGTTGCCCTCATCTGTTTCTAACAGGTCAAGTGCAGGTCACAGTCACGCAGCCGGTCCAGGTCACTGCTTGGAGAAAAGAAACCAAAGATGCTGATCAACCGTATGCCCTCCTCACTTCACTCTGGGTGCTTATCTGGGCTGTAACCCCAGCAAGAGTCGGGAAACTTGCTCCCCATCCTGTGTGAGGGTCACACCCGTGATGACGGTGATATGAAGTACTAGCTGCCACCTATTGAGTCTTACCAATGTACCAGTGACTGTACTCCGGTGTCTATCTCACTTCATCTTCCCCAAAAGCAGCGAGACAGGGACCGTCATTAGCCCATTTTACAGGTGAGGAAACTGACAGCCTTAGGAAGCTAGCATGTGGCCAAACCATAACTCCAATCCCAGGTTCTGAACCACTTTCCAATACTGCTCTCTGAGAAATTTTACATTCAAAGGGTCTTTGCATTTCCACAGCAACTCCCGTGTAACAGCAGGAACCCGCAGCCCACAGAGGCCAGGAGATTTGCCTGTGACCACCTAGTGAGGAGCTGCATCCGAGGCAGGAACCCTGGCATGCTGATTCCCCGCTGACAGCTGACAGCGTTCTTGGGGCTGCAGAGCCCACCCAGAGGGCACCAGCTCTGTTCAAGGATGCGAGGGACAATCAGCCAAGGGGATGGAGAAACCTAAACTATAACTTTCCTTCAACAGGCAAAGATGCAACCCCCTGTCTCCAGATGCAGACAGCGGGCTGGAGAGGAACATATCCAGCCTTGCTTTAGGAGACACCAAAGGAAAGAGAACCACCAAAAACAGCCGCATAAAAAGACCTGTGCTGAGTCTCCCAGGACCAACCAGACACCACTTACAACACCAGCGTGACACTCGGAATCAGTGGGCCGATCACCTTCTGAAGTCAGCATGGTGGGTAAGTGCATGAGGAAGCCGCGCAATGAATGTTACCCCTGGGATCTCTCCGAACATCTCCTGCTCTCCTGCTCTCCCTTCCACATCGTGTGCGGCCCCAACCAGAACTTTCACCACTCGCTGCCTCATCTCTTCCAGCCTTGTCAGGGTCAGACATCTCAGAGATAAGTGTGGTGTGCGCTCCTGTGCCCCAGGGGAAACCCCTGGCCTCCCTGGGTCAGTATTATAATCTCGTGTCGGCCAGTCAGTCCCGCTTCTCAGCTCCTCAACGGGATGGCTGAGTTGGAACCCGTCCCCGATCACATGCCAAAGGCCAGCCAAGCTTTGCTATAAACCAAGCACCTCAGGGCTCTTCCATTCATGACATAAACGCAGCTCTAACTAGCTAAAGAAAAAGAGAACACATAGGATCAAGGGAAGGCTACCCAGAAATCTCAACAAGAGATGACAGTGACACCACTGAAAAGTCCTAGGCATTAGAAGATAACACAGGAGAAAATCTAGATGACTTCAGGTTTGTCAATGACACTTTAGATACAATAGCAAAGATTTGATCCAAGAAAGAAAGAATAGATAAGCTGGACTTCATGAAAATTAAGAACTTCTGCTCTGCGAAAGACAATGTCAAGAGAATGAGAAGACAAGCCATGGACTGGGAGAAAATATATGCAAAAGACACATCTGATGAAGGACTGTTATCTAAAATGTACAAAGAACTCTTGGGAATTCCCTGGAGGTCCAGTGGTTAAGACTCTGCGCTTTCACTGCTGGGGGTGCGGGTTCAATACCTAGTCGGGGAACTGGGATCCCACATGTTGCGAGGCCAAAATAAAAATTAAAAATAAAATAAAATTACGCAAAGAACTCTTAAAACTCAACAGTAAGAAAACAAACTACCTGATTAGAAAATAGGCCAAAAACCCTAACAGTTACCTTGCCAAAGAAGGTATACAGATGGCAAATAAGCATATGAAAAGACGCTCCACATTCTTTGTCATCAGGGAAATGCAAATTAAAACAACAATGAGATACC
>NW_020185288.1:0-6210 GCF_003031525.2 Neophocaena asiaeorientalis asiaeorientalis | reverse complement strand
TTATACTCCAATAAAGATGTTAAAAAAAAAAAGTAAGTGTACAAACTGAATGATGGGTGCCCCTTAATAGACAGAGGTCTGTCACTGTGAGGCCTGGTAGGGCTCAATTCTATGGACTTTTTCTGACTCCCTTCTGCACCCAAAAGTTTAACTACCCTATGTCTAATTACCCTTATCCATTAATTCCTATGAACTGCCCTATAGAGCACCTACCTTGACACTATACATGCTAATGCAGTAGATGAGGTTTTCAGAGAAAGTTGGCAGAGTGAAACTATCACAGATTCTCCCTCACTACCTCTAAAAAATTTATAAACTTTAAGTAAAACAGGATGTAAAAAAGTAAACCAGTAGCCATCAAACATAAGAAGAGACACAGATTTCTGCTTACTTTGTGAAAAGGCTAAGCTGAAAAGAAAAGGAGAGAGGGAGAAAGAGATTATTCCAGGAACTAGTATGGTGACTAATAGTGAATGAAAATGAGAGAGAAGGCAAAATCATATGCATATAAAGAATACTCACAACGCAGGAAGAAGACAATAGGTGTAGAAAGTCCAAAGAAATGTAAAAATCTACAAGTGTCTCCTCAGAATCAGAAAGAAATCTCCAGAGCTCACTATTTTGTGTCTTGTTTTTTTCAGGCTGAGAACAAAGCTGCAGAGAGAAGCCAGGCTATTCAGTGACCTATGGCTAATTATATCCAACAAAATATACGTATCTAGCAAAACAGAAGACCAAAAAGAAAGAAAATATGAACAGAGAGACATAAAGAAGCTCCTCTGAAGGTGCAAGAAGCCCAGGGTGAAGAAGCCGCAAAGAACCCCAGGTAGTGCCACCTTTTCCCAGCAGAACAGGAGGTTGGAGGTCCAGCCTCAAGTCTCGCCGTATTTCTGGTAGGAGGAATATTTGGGAAGAAGGAGGTAAAGGAGAAGGTGCAGCCTGTCGCTATGCAAAGATCAGTGTCCACGATCCACCCTAAGTTGGGTACCCCCCCGGCCTTGGACATGTCATCACAAGGTTGTAGTAAACTCTGGGCAGAGCTTTAAATCAAACTGGGGAGTGAAAGCAGAGACCAGGTTCACAAAACATTCCTTTCCACGACCCAAATGTGCTGTCCTCCTTTCCCCTGTCTCTCCCAAAACAGAAAATGAACAAAACACATTACACAGGCCCCATGACACCCTCTAAAACATCTAAACAGGTTTCAGATATGATGGGAAATAAGATATCTCAGAAGCGGAAGGTCTTGTAATACTAATGACAGCTAACATTTATTGCTTACTGTGAGGCAGGCACTAGGCACTTTATATGTATTAACCCATTGAATCCAACAACAGCCCAATAAGATAGGTGCTATTATTGGTACACAATTGATATTCAAAAATTCCGGAGCCAAATATGTCTTGAAATTTGTCTTTTTGTCAATAAGGGAATAAGGTATAAGTGCCCTATAAGACATAAAACTCACAGATCTTAGAGAAGCACATTGTATTCAAACATGTAAATATTTTGCAGTGAAATATATGAATAGTCACACTAAGTTGGAAAAATAAATTGTGCAAATAGCTCATATCAATTCAAATCAGGCCAAGTTTTGCCACCCAAATGAGTTTGAGTCAAACCTATGAAAACATAGGGTTTTCAGAGCATTTTGGATTTTGGATTCGTGGGCTTGCAGTCGTAGCCTCTGCACAGATGAGGAAGCTAAAACAGAGCAAGGTTCAGATCTTCAGTTCTCACAGGTCAAACAGGTAGAAAGTAATGGAATCTAGATACCAAAGCAGATTCCAGAGTCTAAAAGTTCACCTCCCGATTGACAGAGTTACCAGTGTGCATTCATTCACTCAGCAAATATTTATTAAGCAACTAAAACTATAAATTACAGGAACGAGAGACATACCAATGAACAAGATAGACACAGTCCCCCCTTATGGTGCTCACAGTTTAGTGAGGACAATAAACAAATATGTAGTGTGCCCAGTGGTGGTAAGTGCTAAGGGTTCCCCAGTGATTACATTTCAGACCTAATCCTTCTTTGCCCCTGATATAATTATCAGTAACCCACTTTGCCTTTGGTAATAGGGATGAGACATCATGGCCTGTCACTTCAGCGCCTTGGAGAACCTAAAATGGCCAGGGGGCATTCTCTCTAATTTAGTAAAACCTAGTAGAAGGACCCCTCCCTTAGCCAACCGGACTCCCAACTTACCAAGACCAAGCCTGCAAAAACGAGAACCAGAAATTCTAGATTATTAGATATAATAAAAAGAAGGGTCACTCACTGCTCCACTTCTTGGTCCCCAGATTGTATATTCTGGCTATGGGGTAATGGTACAAACGTTATGAATATGAAGTATATGCTACTTTCTGTAGGGCAGCACTGAAACATCACAGAGCATTGTCTTCAGGCTGAACTCATAACTCAGCATTTAGTAGGCCCTTCCACTGTTCGGTCAAGCTGTTTTTAAATCATGAGGAAGTGGGAAGACCCCGTGATTGAATTCCATGGGCCTGAGCTCATTGCCATACTTCTTTCACTATGAAATGAGTTTCTTGGTTGAAGACGATGTGGTAAGGAACACAATGGTATTTTGTGGGTCCCTCAATGGTAGATGGTCATGCCGACATAAGAAATGTGGGAAGGGAAGGCAAATCTGTAACCAGAATGTGAATCCTGTAAGGATAGTTTCCCCCACCAAAATGGTAGGAAACCAACATATTCAACTTCCCATTGAATGGTTAACTGGTCCCCCCTAGGAATCGAGCCATATTGGGGACCAAGTGTCAGTCTGTGCTGTATATAGGATGGACACTCAGCAAAGCAGTAGTCAGATTAGCGTTGGTAAGGGAGAGCCTGTGTTTTTTAGCCTATGCATAACTTCCATCCCTGATGCCATACCCACTTTGTCAATGAGCCTTTTGAGCAAGCATCATGGTGGCTGGTAAAAAAGGGTGACATCTATAGTACAGGTCATCTTGCCACCTTATTACTAAGAGAATAAGCATTTATCTTCCCTAGACTTTCTTGTCATCACCCTTCCAATCCTTTCTTTCTAAGACCTTGATCGGTCATCTATCTTGTTAGCAAGCCCATGACCCAATGCAGATCCATACTTCAGGCCACCTTTCTTTCTGAGGAGAGCAGACCACCATATGTACTGTTGAAAGTTCTATCCATTAGGAAGCTCCCCTTCAGCTCTGACCATAGACACTTTTAAGTAGGTCTGTAAAAATATTTTAGCTCTCCTCTACCAGCTGGTGCCTGTTTACACCAACATGTAAACCAGACTTTCAATTTTTCCTCTTCTACTAATTGGTCATAGGCAACACCCCATGAGGCCGTATATATGAGCTGAAGGAAAGGTGGGGGAAGATGATGATACCATGTGAATCTGAGCAACCATTTAATCAGACTTACTTATGCCCTCTGGAACTGCTCAAACCCAGATCCATTTTAAGTAATGATGGATTGCTGCCATGCAATTTCTGATATGGTAGGTCAGAAAACACCCAGACCATGATAAGTTTCTCAGGTCTTATTGCTACTTGGTATCTCATGGTCAATATTCCATCTTTTTGAGGATCCTACATCAAAACAGGAACTGGTTCTCACAGAGAGAATTTCAACAGCGTAAAAGGGGATAACCTTAAAATCCTATGGTGTGAGAGCCAATCCACAGTGATCTTCCTATTGATGCTTACTGAAGGCCATATACACATCAACAATCACTAGGTCCAAATGGTAAGGCAGCTTCCATCACAGCTTGAACTTTCTATAGAGCTCTCCTTAGGTCTCCACTCAAAAACAGCAGTCTTATGAGCAAACCAGTAAATGAATCAGAGTAACATACTGAAAGGTAGTACATAGTGCCTCTAAATCCAAAGAGTCCCACCAAAAATTATTTTGTTGTCTGCAGTTCAAGGTCTAATAATTTGCCTTTCACTTTAGAAGGAGTACCCGGTTAGACTTCAAACCACTGGAATTCTAGCAACATTCAGATCCTTGAATTTTCACAGGGTTTATCTTCCACCCACAGACATGCTAAGGTGTTTATGTCATTTGCTATTTTTTGCTCACCAGATCTGATTATCAGAATGTCATCAATGTAATTGGTTCATGTAATGTTCTATGGGACATCAAGATGATCAAAGTGCCTCTAGTACATTACAATAGAAAGTAAATGAGTTAACACAGTCCATTAGAAGTATACTCTAGGCCTTCCCATAGAAATTAAAATTGCTTCTGCTTTTACTATTGGATATAGGAATTTTTTCTGATAGGTCTGTAGCTGCAAACCAAGGGCAGGAACTGTGCTGATTTGCTCCAGGAAATAGACCACATCTGAATAGCAACTACAAAGGCATCACTACTGAAGCTTATGACAACCCATTGTCATTCTTCAAGATCCACCTAGCTTTTGGACCAACCACACAAGTAAGTGGAAATGTGGCCCTAGTCTCCACAATTACTCCAAAGGAGATGGCACTGCTCTTGGTACGCTATTTTGGCCTGGTGAGGGTAGTTGGAGTGGGGAGGAAAACTAAGTTAAATAATATGATGAAAATGCAATCAGCCAAATTTGAAATAAGAAAAATTCTACAAGACTAATGACCCAGTTTCTTCACCAAATATCATGAAAAGTAGGGAGAAGAAACTGTTACAGATAAAAGAGGCATGAGATATATCAACTAAGTACAAGTATAGAATTCAGTTAGGTACTGATTCAAACAAATCACCAAAGAAACCAGTTTTTTTATACAATTAAGGAAATTCAAACATGGACTGTGTAACAGATCATTTTAAAGAATTATTGTTAATTGTTTATATGTGATAAAGACATGATGCTACATGAAAAAGAAGAAGTATTTACCTATTGGAGGTATATAGTCAAGATGATGTGATGCCTGGGATCTTTTAGAAATCTCCAAGGGATGGGGGGAAAGTGTTAATGTGGTTAGGCAAAATAATAGAAGCAAAGTATTGATACTTGTTGAACCTAGAGGATGAGTGCATGGGGTTCATTATCACCATTCTATTTCTATAAGTGTTTGAAATTTTTTCAAGATAGTAACTTGTTAAAAAATGACTCCATCTATCTATGCTCCATAAGTCCCTACACTGACTGGTAGGTCACAATGGCATACTGGGTACTTAGTGACCAGCCTCAACCCAGGGTCAGTATTTTATAACATATGAATCGTCTGAAAAATCTCCTTTTCCCAATGTACAGTCACCCTATAAATGGCCTGTGGGAAATGCTTAGAGAAAGATTTTACAGTACACACTGGTGACTATGTTACTTCCCATAAGATACTTCTTACAGGAACCCAGCTTCCCTTCAGTCATCCCACCACCTGGCCTCTGCCTAACCAGGATCTCATTATTCCCATTAAAACTGGGATCCCAATTCAATGGTGGTGATTCCAACCAACATTTCCAGGTTATGGAGCAGAAATCAGCAAACTTTTTCTGTAAAGGGACAGAGAGTGAACAGTTACAGCTGTGAGAGCCAGTCTGCCATGACTACCCATCTGGTAGCACCAAAGTCCCATTAACAAATAGGCATGGCGGTGTTCCAATAAAGCTTTATTTACGGACACTGATATTTGAATTTTATATAATTTTTATGTAACATAAAATATTATTTTTTTCAACCATTTAGAAATATAAAAATCATTCTCAGTTTGCATACCATACAAAAACAGGTAGTGGGCCTCAAGCCAAAAGTTGCCAATCCCTAGTCTAAACCCTTAGAATTCATTCTCTTACGTACTCCTTAGAGTCCAGCACATCTAAAATAAGTGAAAAGCACTTGCAGTTCCTTTGATCTATTTACTGTCTCCCCCTGGAAGTGAATTTACAGTTCTCTCCTGTGCCATGCTGTGATTTAACTCTACTTTTGAGCATAGAGCCTTCTGGGTGCTAGAAGGATAGGCATTCCCCAGCAAGGCAATTGCCTCAGGGAGTATCACTGAAAGGTCTCAGTGAAAGAAAAGGGTGATTTCATGCAAGAGGAGAGGAGGTACTATCTGCAGTAGCAAAGGAGGCTCAGGGTGATTTGGAGGTTCAACTTGTGCCTGCACAAATATCCTTTTCTGAAGTCTCAGAAGATCCTTCCTTCCCAATCAACGTTCTAACCTTAGCACAAGAGACTTTCAAAGGTTGCATACTTGGGCTTCCCTGGTGGCACAGTAGTTGAGAGTCCGCCT
>NW_020185287.1:0-7555 GCF_003031525.2 Neophocaena asiaeorientalis asiaeorientalis | reverse complement strand
TTCCTTGGTGCTGGTTCCTCTCCGGGGGAGTTCGCAGGTGTATGCGTGACCGCAACATTTGGGGGCTCGTCCGGGATCGGACAGTGGAGGTTAAAGATCTGAAACAGGGTCCCTCCCTTCGACGACCACGCCTGCGTCTCCAACGGGTGAGTTATCAGACTTGGGTTGCCGGCAACATTTCTAAGACTCATTGGGACTTGCCGGACGCGGCTATAAGTCCGGAGTCAGGGGAGATCACGGGACGCCGTGATCCCCCGCTGGGGTTTCAACGTCGGGTTCGTTATTCTAACTTCCCGACCTCGAACTGGGACCTTATTTTGTCAGGTCACTGGTCTTTCTATTTGCTTTCCGCTACTACTGTGTTCGCTTTTATCTTTGTTTGGATTTTGTGGTTCTCTGTTCTAACTTTTCATCCAACAGTAAGCACGGGTCAAGGTAAGTGTAAGACCCCAACACCCTTGGGACTCGTCCTGAGTCACTTCGGAGACTCTCGGCAGGTCGCCAAGGGCTATGGAAGTCAAGTAAGTCCGGGAAAATTACGTACTTTCTGTGAACTCGAATGGCCTACATTTGGTGTTGGATGGCCATCCGAAGGTACGTTTTCCCTTCCTCCTGTTGTAGCCACTGAGGCAATTGTGTTTAAGGTTCATGATGATCAGATTCCATATATCGAAAGTTGGCGAGTTTTGGTGGAGGAGCCACCAACATGGCTAAAACCCTGGCTCCCCCCGCCAAAACTGCACCAAAAACAAAAATAAGATTTGTTCTGCAAAACTTACTAGAGATAAAAAGGGCGATTCAAACGATCCAAAAGGACTTTCAGCCCCACTCATGGAGGCCGAAGAAGAGGAAACCTTTCCTCCTGAAGTTTCCGCACCTCCCCCTCCTCATGTTTCCCCAAATGTAGATTCTAGTTCCGCGGAGTCCACTCCGCGGAACCAAACAAAGGGACATCATACTCGCTCTCGGAGACAAATCAAGGAATCAGCCCAAACCATCCTCCCCTTGCGTCAGCAGCCTCCCCGACCGGGGGAAGCTCGACCCTTTCTTACATACACGCCATTTTCTACTACTGATCTTTATAATTGGAAATTGCAAAATCCTCCCTTTTCAGAGAAACCACAGGCCTTGATTTCTCTTCTGGAGACAGTTTTTGTTACAACCCACTTGGGATGATTGTCAACAGCTGTTACAGGTTTTAGTTACTACCGAGGAGAGGGAAAAGATTCGGAGGGAAGCCCGAAAACAGGTTTTGGGACCAGACGGGCGACCAACTGAGAATCTAAACCTCATTGAGACTGTCCTCCCGACAGCCAGGCCAGACTGGCACCCCAATACAGAGCGGGGGCGGGGGGGGACAGGCCCTTGCCCGTTTTCGCCAGGCTCTGTTGACAGGACTTCGGGTGGCAGCACGGAGGCCAACTAACATGTCTAAGGTCACTGAAGTTACTCAGGGACAAATGGAGTCCCCATCAGCCTTTTTGGAAACCTACCGATTATGGACTCCTATCGATCCCGAGGTCCCTGAGAATAGACGGGCTGTTAACTTGGCCTTCGTGGCCCAATCCGCCCAGATATTAGGAAGAAATTACAAAAACTAGATGGATTTGAAGGGAAAAATTTGTCAGAATTGGTGGAAATAGCCTTAACAATTTATAACAATCGAGATAACACCAAAATAAGACAATTGAGGCAGGTATCTAAGGTAATGGCAGCAGTCCTAAATGATAGACCTAACGAAAGGAAATGGTCAGGCTTCCAACCCAAAAGAGAGAAAAGGACCTCCGGCCCTCATGTACCTTTAAAGAAAGGTCAATGTGCTCATTGCAAGGAAGAAGGCCACTGGAAAAATAAATGCGCAGACTTGGTGACCAAGAAAGAACAGTCACCAGCTGCCCCTAAGATTTTGGAAATAGATTCAGACTGAAGGGGTCAGGGCTCTAACCCCACCCCCACCCCGAGCCCTTGATAAACCTTAAAGTGGGGGGAAAATCCAAGACCTTCCTCATAGACACAGGAGCCACCTTTTCGGTTTTACAAACTGACTCTGGACCAAAATTGCCCGGTACCACCCTTGTACAGGGGGCTACTGGAACCCAGCAACGCTCCTGGACTGCTAACCGCAAGGTGGACTTAGGCAGACAAATAGTCACCCACTCCTTCCTGGTCATGCCTGACTGCCCATATGAAGGCCTCTTGGGACGAGACTTATTGCAGCTGTTAAAAGCCAGTATCAAGTTTGACAAAGGCGGCTTCAAATTTGCTTTCAGACCAGACAGGATACCCACAATTTTAATTACGGTCCCTTTGCAAGAGGAAGGACTGCTTTTGGGGCCGGACTGCCCTGAAACTGACCCCCTTATTGCTGAATTAAAACAGGAATTCCCCACAGTATGGGCTGAAAACCATCCCTTTGGGGGAACGGCACATAGAGTGCCTGTGGTCATCGAACTGAAGGCGGGAGCCTGCCCCATTCAGTTACGGCAGTATCCTATGAATGACCGAGCCAGGAGGGGAATTACCCCTCACATCGAACGGCTCTTGAAGGAAGGAATCCTAGACCCCTGCCATTCCCCATGGAATACCCCCCTTCTCCCTGTGAAGAAACCTAATAGTAATGACTATAGACCTGTTCAAGATTTGCGGGCAGTAAATGACAGGGTGGCTGACATACACCCTGCGGTTCCAAATCCATATACGCTTTTAAGCCTACTTCTTCCACAACGCAAAGTGTACTCTGTGCTTGATTTGAAAGATGCCTTCTTTTCCATTCCTTTGGCACCTGTAAGCCAACCGCTATTTGCATTTGAATGGACAAATGAAAAGGGACAACCAACCCAATTGACTTGGACTCGACTACCCCAAGGATTTAAAAACTCCCCTACCCTTTTTAGTACGGCTTTACGATGTGATTTACAGCCTTTCCACAACCAATTGCCTGAGGTGACTCTTTTGCAATACGTGGATGATTTACTTATAGCAGGGGAGACATTTAAGAAATGTTTAAAGGGGACAAAAGGACTAGTAAAATTGCTACAGGAACTTGGTTATAAAATCTCTACGAGAAAAGCTCAGATTTGCCGAAATCAGGTGACTTATTTGGGGTATATTTTGAAGGGCGGACAGAGATGGCTGGGGAAATCACGAACACAGGCCATATTGGCGCTCCCTGAGCCTAAGACCAGGAGAGAACTCAGGGAATTCCTGGGCACAGCCGGATACTGCCATCTATGGATACCACGCTTTGCCGAATTGGCCAAGCCCTTATATGAAGCATTAAAAGGAACCACTATAGAGATTGGTCAGAAAAGCGGGCCGCTGCCTTTAGGAACATCAAGGAGGCTTTGACCTCACCCCCAGCCCTAGCACTCCTAAATCCAAATAAACCATTTGAACTTTTCATCGACGAGCGGTCGGGAGTAGCTAGAGGGGTGCTAACCCAAAGACTAGGTCCCTGGCGCAGACCCATAGCATATCTCTCTAAACAGCTGGATCCTGTGGCCTCTGGCTGGCCACCCTGTGTAAGGCAGATAGCCGCCACTGCCTTGCTGGTAGGAGATACTAATAAACTGACTATGGGACAGAACTTAAATGTCTTTACTCCTCATGCAGTTGAAACTTTGCTGCATATCCCACCTGAGCGCTGGCTCTCTAATACTCGAATAGTACAATATCAGGCATTACTCCTGGACCAACACAGGCTAACTCTGGAAATTACATCAACATTGAATCCAGCAACTCTCTTGCCGACCACGGTTCAATCATCAGAAGAAAAAGATTTCCAGCCCCACAAATGCTTATCAGCCCTCCAGACCTACACTACCCTGTGATCTGATTTGACTGACATTCCACTCCAAAATCCTCAATTGACTCTTTTCACTGACGGTAGCAGCTTAATAGATGCAGGGACGCGCAAAGCTGGAGCAGCTGTCACTACAATTTCAGAAATTCTTTGGCAACAGTCCCTTCCCGTCGGAACTTCGGCCCAACGGGCGGAACTGATTGCACTTACAAAAGCCTTACAACTGGCAAAAGACAAAACCGCTAACATATACACAGACAGCCGATATGCTTTTGCCACACAGCCCATGTACATGGACAGATATACCAGGAGAGGGGCCTCCTGACTGCAGAAGGTAAGACCATTAAAAATAAACAAGAAATATTGAATCTTTTGCCAGCAGTATGGGAACCAAAAAGACTTGCTATAATACATTGTCCCGGACATCAAAGAGATGAAACCCCAATAGCCAAAGGAAATAGACTCGCTGACTAGGCAGCCTGACAGGCAGCCATGGGAACTCCTACTAAGGTCTTAACTCAAAAGCCCAAGCTTACCAATTTACTTCCAGATCCATCGCTGCCTCGGTTTCCTAAATATTCCCCCAAAGATTTGGACTGGATTACAAAAAAAAGGGGGGGTGAATAACGGAGGCAGAAGGGAAGAATTGGATCCAAGATGAATACCAGCGAGTATTCATACCGGAAACTTTGGGAAAAACATTGATTCATCGTCTACATGAAGGGACCCACCTGGGTTCCACCAAATTATATGAATTAATAAAACAACATTTTCAAATAGCAGGACTAAAGGAGAAGATACAACAGATTACAAGAAGATGCGTGACTTGTGCTCAAGTGAACCAAGGAGCCAACATCTCACACCAAGATTTGAAGAGGTAACGGGGAAATGAGGTTGCCCGATTTTGGGAGATGGACTTTACAGAAATTAAACCGGGAAAATATGGATGTAAATATTTACTTTACTGCCATAGACACTTTTTCTGGATGGGTGGAAGCCTGGCCGGTAAAACAAGAGACAGCCTCAATAGTAGTAAGGAAATTGTTGCAGGAAATTTTACCAAGGTTTGGACTGCTGCTTCAGGTAGGGACAGATAATGGACCAGCGTTTACAGCACAGGTCACACAGGGAGTTAGTAAGGCCCTGGGGATAAGATGGAAATTACCCTGCGCTTATAGGCCCCAGAGCTCAGGACAGATAGCAAGAATGAATAGGACTTTGAAGGAGACATTGACAAAATTAATTACAGAGACTGGCCAAAATTGGGTAGATGTCCTCCCCCTGGCCCTCTTGAGGGTCCGATGCACCCCTTATATGAAGGGATTCTCCCCTTTTGAAATTATGTTTGTTGTTCCTCCTCCTCTTCTGCCTAGGATTAGGGAAGAGCCCCATCTGCTGGCAGAGAGGGAAAATTTAATCACTTCTCTTCTAGCTTTGCAACGGTTTCAAGACTTTATTAAACCTTTGTTAAAAGATGCTTTTACATAACCCCCTGCTGTACCCCATGCCTTACAGCCTGGAGACTTGGTCTGGGTGAAAAAAACATAACCCCCAGACGCCGGAGACCAAGTGGACAGGACCTCACCTCATTGTACTGACCACCCCGACCGCAGTCAAGGTTGACGGCTTGCGGACTTGGATCCATTACAGCAGGATAAAGAAGGACCACACAGCGGGAGAGCCAGAAGGAGAACCTCCAACATGGAAAGCCCAGGCTCATCCGCAGGATCCACTGAAGCTGCGCATTATTCGCAAGTCTTGTTAATATGGGGACTATTGAAAATTTGCGGGGGGAGGACCAAATGGAGGAGGAATCATATTGTTAGCAGAAGGGTACCCTTATGTCTGGGAATTGAGAGATGGAATTGCGGGCCTCACTATAACTAAAAATGAAACCTCTTCAACTCGGCCCTGTTTGAGGTTCGATCTTTGTGATACTGTCGGGAACAGTCTTAGAGGTTATGGACACAAAGGCTACGGAAGATTTGGAAGTCAACCCCATGGCTGTGACAGTGCTGAGGTAACCAAAGCCCTTAGAAATACCCAATGGTACGCTTGCCCCAGGGAGGGAAGCCCAGAATGTGCCCTGGAGGAAGAATACTATTGTGGAGCATGGGGCTGTGAAACTTTGGCCCCCTGGGTAACTAATAAGGACCCGTTGATCACCTTATGGCGGGTTCAAAGTACCACCTGCAAAAACCCAAGGGAATGTAACCCTTTGGAGTTGTGTGTTAAGGAAGCAAGCTCTGAGGTATGGACAACGGGGCAAACTTGGGGAATAAGATTATATATATATGGTCCAGACCCTGGGGCTTTATTCACACTCCAACGAGTACAAAAGCCCCGAACACTAAATCCCATAGGACCAAACAGAAATCAATACCGACCTCAGGCACCCGTTTTCAATCCGGTCACAGCCCTGAGTTCCCCCAACGAGGAGGCTAAACTGCCTCCTCCTACCCAAAGTACCCTTCTGCAGGAATCACCTCAGGACACCCTCCTTAAACAAGTAGAAGAAGTACATGCCCTCATAAACAAAACTGATCCTTCACTGGCTGAGGACTGCTGGCTTTGTTACAAACCACAGCCTCCCTATTATGTGGGGCTAGCAATTCGGGCTTCAATAGGACAAAATGAAACTCGCATCCGCAACACAACGGATGCAAGAGGGTGCTCTTGGGAAGACCCCCATGTAACTTTGGGAGATGTAAAGGGAAATGGAACATGTGTAATTCGTGAAGGGTTTAACGTGACCCTACCGTGATATTTGTAATCATACTATAAGCATTCCCAGTGCGCCGGGTTTTGAATATATATTGCGCTCCCCCCGGGGAACTTGGTTTGCTTGTATGAAAGACATCACCCCTTGTGTAAGCTCTACTAAATTTAGTAGCATCCGTATTTTAGTTCATATTTTACCCCAGATTTATCTATTCCAAGGGACTGAAGGAAGAGCCCACCTGCTAGGGACCCGAAGATCTCATCGTGCGGTACCTATTCTGATTCCCCTGTTGGCAGGACTAGGTTTTGCCGGATCCACGGCTATAGGAACCGCGGGACTCATCACTAGCCACCAAACTTTGAGGAATTTAGAGGTTTTGATAGATGCTGACTTACGACATCTTACTGCATCTATTACAACCCTACAGGATCTGGTGGACTCCTTAGCCGAGATGGTATTACAAAATAGAAGGGGACTAGATTTACTGTTTTTAAAAGAGCGTGGGTTATGTGCAGCTGCTCTAGGAGAAACATGCTGCTTCTATGCTAATAAGTCGGGAGTAGTGCGAGACTCCCTTGCTCTTGTGAGGAAGAATATCGAAGAAAGAGAAAAGAATCGACAGGCCTCTGAACCTTGGTACCAAAGAATGTATACCTGGTCTCCCTGGATGACTACTCTTCTCTCAGCTTTAGCAGGACCAGTAATCCTTTTATTCCTGGGACTTTTAGTTGGGCCCTGTATACTTAATGCTTTAGTTAAGTTTGTTAAGCAAAAAATTAGTGAAATAAAAATCTTAGCTTTAAGAAGGACATATGCTCATTTAGATACCGATGAAACAGAATCCAGGATTTGATTGATTTACAAGAAAAGGGGGGAATGTGGCGAGACACATTGTCCCAGAACTTATAGTTTAGATTTAATGCCTGGAATCAATGGTGGAATGCTTTGGTTTGAAGCTGTTTGTACTAAAACTGCTTTTATTGCTAACCGCGTGACTTAGCCTCTGGGAAAACTGAGCTTTGCTTGCCAAG
>NW_020185286.1:0-7053 GCF_003031525.2 Neophocaena asiaeorientalis asiaeorientalis | reverse complement strand
TTTTTTTTTTTTCTTGGAAAATCATGAGGTGTTTTATTTCCTCAAAAGCATTGTCTTCATTGTTCTAAATATTTTTTTTTCTTCTTTATGGCACTAACATATGTTCTTAACTTAGCAATTACAATGAGTTAGTATAACTGTTTATTTTGATTTCGGTTTTTTTATTCAGTAATCTCAGTCCACGCATGAAGGGCATATTGTCTACCTGAGAGTGAATTTGAACAATTAGGCTTCTCCGTTTTGTGAGGCTTAATCTCTCAAGAGGCGGGTGGTCCTTATCAGTGATTACAAAACGTACTGTAACCTAGAGGTTCAGAGAAAACAGCGGAGCCTGAACTGCAAAAAGAACAGCCATATGCTACTTCGAGTCTGCAGGGAGAAGGCGTATGGAGGCTACCTACCGGATGGGCCTAAAAGAACTGAGGGCTCACTTTTCTGTACTTCCAACCAGAGCTACTCTTTCTAGATTACTGTAAGATGAGGCATAGTTTTTGCTTGTTTTGTTTTATTCTTTTTTTATTCAAATAAGTAATTTGAAGATAAATAAAGATAGTAAAGGATAAGGACTTCATAAGAATGTTTCATTGTTAGCATGGAGTCAATTGGAAAGGGTGATTTGAAGAAGGGCTTCATTTAATTTTGTGTGGGGCCACCCCATAGATGAAAGTAACTCTTGACCAGGTACTGAATTCTGACCCTCAGTTTTCTCATCTGTTAAGTGGGATAATAAGTAGGCTTATTATGAAGATCAAATGCATTGGTATTCCAATGCATAGTGGTCAGAAACAAGACCTCAAAGTCAGAAAGAAGAGTTTTGTGTTCCAACCTTCCATTCCTGAGCCTTGGGCACGTTATTTTACCTCTTTTGGTCTCAGGTTCTTCATCTGCGTGAAACAATCATAACTACTTCATAGAGTTATTGAGATAATTAAAGGAAATTGCATATCAAAGACCCTAGAACACTGCCTGCTACATATTCAGTGTTAAACGAATATGGCAATAAAAATTTTGTTTTGTTTTGCCAGGAAAACCAGCCTATTGCAGAGGACCTATAATGGGTATTGCAATCTGAAATTCCATCTATGAAAAGTCTTTTCTGCCTCTGTCTTGATGTTCTGAGTAGGGAGTAACTGTAAAAAGAGTTACACTATGATAACTCGTCTGTGCCTATATAATAAACCCCAAATGTTTATTTTGGTATGGAAAAAAAAGTGGGCTTCATGAGTCAGTGCTTTGGGGACAACCAGAAACTCAAGCAAGCTTTCTGATTTAGTGCATTAAATCCGTCTTTTCTATGTACCTCTAGTGTAGTATTTATAACATGATATTTTAATTGAATATATGTCTTTGCCTGTCAATGGTCAGGCAAATACATGCTATACCAGGGATTCCTCAACCTGCTTGAAATACAGAAAGAGAAAGTTTCTGACGCCCTTTATTTGCCTCATGGTTATACTGCTTTGGATAAACATCAAAAGTTTTTAACCAAAACCACTAGATTCCCTAATGTCATACAGGAACAGCTTTTCTATGATGAAGGGTATTGAAATAGCCTTGAAGTAAAGGATGGAGTGAATGGAGTGGAAACAATGTTCGAGGGGACGCTTGAGCCTTTATTTGCCTTGACTCTTAGGAGCCATGCGTTTCCTCTTTGCCTGTTTCCCCACTGCAAGGTTGCCTGCATTTGCAAATGCTCTTTCATATGATAGTCAGTGCATATAAAAGATCATTCACCCTATGAGACAAGCAATATATAAAGCTTTTCCCATCCTACAAAGTATGAATGTGAAGTCAATTCTCCGAGACCCTTTACTACATTCCAATAGGACTTTAAATGCCACTCTATCTCCTGCCTTTATATTCTATTCAGACAAGGCCTTTTTTGGCTTCCTTTCCTTGTAACAAGATGATTAGTTGTCAAAACTATATTTTTGTTCACTAGATGCAAATTTATTCTTTTCAAAATAAGTCATTTTGGGGTCAGTAATTAATTTGTGTTTATGAGAAAATAAGCATTTGGTAAATTCATGTTTTTGACACATCGAGCAAAGCCAAGGTAATTAAAGTTTAACTACGTTCTTGCTAGTACAGAGTAGGGGCTCAGGGGCTCAGTAAGGACTTGTTGAATATGTCATGAACGATATGCCGAGATTTTCTAAATACTGACTTCATATGGAGCACTGATCCAAGATTATTGATTAGGAAGTTGACTTGTGCACAGATTATTTATTCAGTGACTGCTCCCTGGCCTGCTAGGCAGGATGCTAAGCCATTGAGGAGTACAAGGTTCAATAAAATAAACTCCCAGATAGCAAATGAGTTACTCCATTAAAGGTAACAGTACACTTGAATAATTATAATAAAAGCATACTTAGAAGGTACAGATTAAAGAACAAACTATGAATTAAAATATGTAATGATTACCTCCAACTAGAGGGACTGGATAAAGTTTGTTGAATTCAAACTGGATCCTCAATTACTTTGGTGGCTAGAAATGGTTGGAAGAGTGTGTAGGCCGTGGCAAAAGCATCCGTCCATCCATACATCCTTCCATCCATACATCCTTCCATCCATTTATCTATCTGTTCATTCCAGAATAAAGTGCCTCCAGTGTGCCATTGCTCTACACAGTGCCGGAATGATTTAGAGGTGTTAGAGATTCAATCCCCATCCCTGAGTTGGGAGTGCATCTCTATTGGATGTGCAGGCATATCCCGCCTACAGAGTGTAAGCTGTAAGTTCGTTGATGGAGATGAGGAATGCTGACTAGGTTTTCATAGGGAGGTGGAAAGGGGCACAGTTTATTTAGGGAATGGAGTGTGATCCTGAGCTGCCAGTACAGAGGACTGTCTGAGCAGAGCATATGCAGAAAGAAGAAAGATGGCTTAAAGCTAAATTTTATAGGGTTTCAAAAACTATGAGAACACAAGTTGATATTCTTTAAGCTACAGTGAGCTTTTCGATAGAGACATTCTCAGCTTTACACTTCAGGGCAACACTTTGGGCAGCAAAGTGTAGCTTGGCTGGAGAAGAGGTCGTTCTGTTATTTAGCAGAAGCCATAATTAAGAATTAATTTCTTTCTTATTTTACCTAATTGTTTGGCAGGTTCTTTCCGCCCTATCTGTCCATCTACTTGGTTTGTGTTTTGTTCTACAAAATATTTAAAAGGACTTACTAAGATACACTTATCATAGTAGGAAAAACAAACAAACAGTAAATTAGGAAGAAAGGATCAAGGGAGTTGATAAATTTTAGTTAGTAGTCGAGTTTGATTTTCTTGACAATAATTGTGGCCAATAGATTTATCTAGCTGTTCAGTAGAGTCAGAAATAATCATGCTGCTATTTTAAGAACATACAGAATTATGCCATATAAAATGATTTAATCTGATTAAGAATTCAGAAGCTGGATTCAATTATCTGGATCTAGTTAGAGTCAGATTCCCGGGGTAATCTAATAGTATCCAAGGAATCTAGTAGCTCATCAGGGAAAATACAAGTGGGGCACTAATAAAGCTATAATTATTCATGAAAAATAGGAAAAATCATAAGTGCTTAGTTATTTTGGTAAATAATGAAAGTGACACAGACAGGGAAAAGAAAGCTAAAAAAATAATAGAGGTCAAATTGGAAAAAGCAAATCAAAAATACAATGCAACTAAAGAAGGACGTAACATAAAATAGCAAGTGTCTCTTTATACCAACACCAAAGAAGGGCAAAGGAAGATGGTGACTCTAGACGTTTATGGGGATAATAAAGTAATAAAAATGATAATAAATGGTATTTTAATCCTTACT
Organism: Neophocaena asiaeorientalis asiaeorientalis; assembly: GCF_003031525.2. Lineage (NCBI taxonomy): Eukaryota > Metazoa > Chordata > Mammalia > Artiodactyla > Phocoenidae > Neophocaena > Neophocaena asiaeorientalis. Next base: position 3,255 of record NW_020185286.1, on the reverse strand, counting down.
TTAACCTTGGGAGGAGAAAAGTAAGTGCAATTTTGACATGATGAGTAGAATCAGTAAGGTTACAAACATAAAGTGATAATGTAGAATAGAGGAATAACTGGTAAAAAGTCATTTTCTTATGGTAGATTTACTAAACTAAAATATATGTGAACCCTGTATCCTAGGGTACTTTTGAAAGGCTCAGTGGACACATCAGTGTTATGTAAAAGCTACAACGTACAAGAGAATTACAGGAACTGAAAAGTATTATATATGAATAAAATATGTAGCTTCCAGCTGTAGATGGAGGTCAGTAGTTGATAAGAGCAGGAAACTAAAACGAAAAAAGCTAATATGTCTGTTGACTGAATCAAAAGTTTAACAGACATCTTTCCTCAAAGCTTTCACTGTCTAAAGAAGGAAAACAGAGCCAGAAGCTGAAATCCTCCCAAGTCCCTATTCCATTTTGTTGAGGTCATGGATCCTTATCTCTAAGTGAAGTTGCAGAAATGTGCAATTGTGTATAAACTCAGGGGTAGAGATGTAAAATGGCGTTCTTTCTTAAATCCATAAATGAATGACAGAAGGATATAACAAGGACACAGAAAGGTACTAAATTTGACTAGTATTTGATTGCTTTTATCAGTTATAAAATCATTTGGAATAAAACATTATTTTGAGATAATTGCAGATTCACATGTAGGTGTAAGAAATGATAAAGATTCCACGTCTCATTTACTCAGTTTTCCCCGCAATGATAACATTGTGAAAAACTATGGTGTAACAGCACAAGCAGGATCTTGATATTTATACAGTCCACCAATCTTTTTCATATCTCCTCTTTCACTTATACACGTATATGTGTGTTTCTATGCATTTTTGACCTATGCAGGCCCATGTATCTACCGCTGTAGTCAAGATATAAGACATTGCCATCACCACAAGGATCCCAAATTGTCATTTAATAGCCACACCCACATCCTACCCATATGCCTCCCTTCAGTGCCTGGCAATAACTAATATATCCTCTGTTTCTCTAAAATTGTCATTTCAAGAATGCTGTGTGGATGAAATCATATTGTACGTAACCTATTGGGTTTGGCTTTTTTCACTCAGCATGGTTCCCTCCAAATTTATCCATGTTGTTGTGTTCCTTTTAGTTGCTGAGTAGGTCCACGGTATGGATGTTACCAAACTATGTTTAGTTATTCACTCTTTGAAGGACTCCTGAAAAATAATTATGCATCAACCTGCTATGAGTATTTGTTGAATTGTATGTAGAGAGAAACAGCAGGGAAGAGTGATGTCTCGTCTCAGAACTGAACTAAATCATTTTTATAAGATAGTTTTAGAAGTTATATTTAACCCTTTAATATAGAATATTTTTAGAAAATAAGAAAAGGAAACTTTCTTGCGGCAACATACACCTCAGATCCTTCATAACTGGCATAGTGACACCTTGGCTGAAGTGTGCTTAATTACTAGCAGCAAACATACCTAAGAGAAAAGTTCTCATTTAAAAGTAATACCACCTGGATCTATGTCCTCTTAACGTTATAGTCTGTGAAACCACACCTATGTTCCTTCTTATCGTGCTTCACTTTTCCATCCCTTCTGTCAATATTACACTAATGTTGCTGTCTACGACACTAAAACCCAACTCTCAATGAGTTTCCAAGACTTCCTCAAAGTCATCCCTGTCCTGTATTTCTTAAGTTGTTCTGACACTCTGCTAGGCTTCGCTGTATCTAGTTCTCATTTGACTGCTTTTGTAGCTGTCAGATCTGTTGGTACATGCCTTTTTCTGCATTCAGGCCATGTTTTTAAGATTCCAAAATTCAGACATGATTTCTAGATTAAGCCACTATAAGATCTTTGAGACCACTGATCTAAAATTTGTAAAATTTTTAAAGGGAACCGGCAGGGACACTGCAGTTGGCATATGCTCTATAAATCTCCTAGCAGGAACCCACTTTAAGCTTGGCAACTGTGAATTAAATCCCTTAATTATCCTATCCTTAAACTAGTTTATCAAGGAATCAGCCAATTTTTATAAATGGTCTCCATAAAATATTTGACAGGGGTGTGATTTCATGTTGTTCAGGGCACACACGGACTTGGAGGACAGACCCTAGGAGGTTCTGCATGGTGTGGAAAGTGTCACTGGAAACTAGGAAACTTGTTTTTACCCAGACCTCTCATTCCTCCTGAGATAGGTTTGTGCTTTATTACTTAATATTTGGAGCCTCAGGTTCCATGTTTATAAAATTAGGAATTTAATGTAGTTATTCACTAAAACTTCTTCCAGATCTATTATTCTCAAATTGGATCCTTCAGATAGTGAGAGTTATGTTGGATGTATTTTTCTGTTTTTGTTTACTTGTTTTTTAGATTTAAAAGTTTAAGGCCTCCATCATTCAACTATACAGAAGTGATCCTACGGTGTAAACCTCACTGAACAGAGAGCTTCCTTATGTGATTTTTTCTTTTTTTTTTCAATTTGGGATATCTGTTTTAAAGAAGCATGGCTACTCATACCCTATGAAAACTAAAACCAAAATGGGAGAGGTTAATAAAGACAACTTAGGTATTTTGCTACCTTGGTTTTAATAGAAATGTAAAAATTGTTCAAAATAGATATGATATTAGTTTTCTTTTGCTCTCCCAGCTGCATGTTTTTATAATATACTTTGAAAAATAGGACTCTGCTATAGGGGAGCTAAGTTGATTCTGTTAGTTAGACTGAATCCAAACATGGCTAAGTAGAAATGACTAATGTGATTTGAGAAATGCTAGTTTATCTCTAAAAGGAGGGATAAGTCCTGTGTTTGTGAAGAATTAGGGGATGTCATGGTAGGGAAGAAAAGGCCGCATGTGAGCAATAAATGTGAGCTCGGCTTATTTTTTCTCCTTTAAAAAGAGAAAAATAAGATGCTTTCGGAACTCCTGCTGTGCCATCAAAAATTGGGTTGCATTCAGCCTGTGACATTGAGGCAATCAGGCTGCAGCATTTATTGCCCTCTTACCTCATGTACAAACAATAGTTTTATAGTCAGAGGTAGAGGTATTGGAACTCAGGCACCGTGATCTCATCTCAAGTCCGCCTTCATCACAGGCATGAGCTTATCCACTTCCTGAATCTCCCCAGAGTTCTTTCCACTCTTTATCGGATTTTTACATCATATTTGTATGTAAAACTTCTCTCCTGAGAGAAGAAGTTCATACCGTTCTACTACCTTATGACACAGCTTCCCACAGGACAATTTGGTTCATTTT
>NW_020185285.1:0-6683 GCF_003031525.2 Neophocaena asiaeorientalis asiaeorientalis | reverse complement strand
TGAGCCTGCGCGTCCAGAGCCTGTGCTCTGCAATGGGAGAGCCCACCACAGTAAGAGGCCCGCATATTGCAAAAAAAAAGGGAATAATGATAACAGTGTTTTATTATGGCAGATTGTTTTCTTTTTCATTTATGCAGCAGGTGCTCCAGAGAGAGCCTGGCCTTTGAAGGGATCTGGGTTCTGGTCCCAGTTCTGCCACTAACTCACTGGGTGACTTTGGGCAACTCACACAAGATGGAAACTACATGAGAAAGACTTTAACTAAAAGAAAACTAAATTTCTAACAGATCCATCTGAAGACAGGCTGGGCCGTCTTAGAAAATGGCATAATGATAACTTACATTTATTAAGTAATCATTTGATACTAGGTATTATTTGCTTAATTTATTCTTCACAGCAATCTTATGAGTTAAATACTATTATACTATTTCATAGAGCTCAAAGAGGTTATGTAAGTAGAAATCTGGGCTCTGACCCCGGGTCTGGGAAGCCAGGCCAGTTAAACCTAACCATTTGCAGGCTTTGCCAATGGAAGTGTCCAGGAGAAGCTGGACGACCACTGGCAGGCAGTGGAGAGAAGGTCACAGCAGCAATCAGGCGGTTGGGCTGAATGGCAGCTCAGCAGTGAGGTTCTAGAACCCTTGATTCTCCAGGACTCAGTTTCCTGGAAAATAAGAGTTAAGTTTGATTGCTAGAGGCCTCTCCCTATTTAAAAATCCTATGATTCTTGTGCTAGGGACAGTGGGCAACAGAAAAGAAATGTCAGATGTACTCTGACGTCCTGGGGTTTAGTCGGAAGACGAGTCATATGCACATGAATCCATCTGCCCATGACCTAGTGCTCTGCTGGGTGGGAAAGGAAAGTCAGCAGGGTGGACAGAAGGTGTTGGAAGGAGTGAGCAGGGGACTTGGAATGGCAGGGTCTAAGTGGGTGCCAGGAAAAGGAAGCAGAAAGAGTGTGCGTTTGAAAAGCCAGAGGTGCTTTCCTTTGAAAGCTTAGCTGCCACCTGAGCAGCTCTCTCCACGCCCTGACAGCCCCCAGCCCCAGCTATCAGAGGGCGCCTTTCACTCTCTACCAGCTGAAGTGCCCTGACGGTCCAAACTCAACACCTCCATGCTCACGGTCTCCTGCCTGAGCTTGACACAGGAGGCCCAGAGAAAGGCCAGCATCACTTTGGCTGCCTGCCTCTCCCAGAAGGCCCTTTGGGTTAAAGGCTGCTATAAATGTTAAGATAGAGGCCCCGCTGTGCGTGTGTGTATGTGTGTAGTAATTTTTTATTTTCCCCAAATCTTGAGACCATTTAAGGGATGGGGAAGAAGAGAGAAAAATTAGTGGCAATGAAGTCCTTGGTTAACTGAGGAGGGGAGAATAATTTCTTTCTACACTTTTAACTTCCTTTCCCACTGAAAATTCGAACAAAACTGGGGCGCTGTCATGGTGTGTCAGTGGTGGGCGGGAGGGGGGATGTCCTGGAAAGAGGGACGCAGGGGCGCGATAGCCGCAACCAGCTTGGATATTTCCCAGGCAGAAGCTCCAGATGCACGGGGAGGGGAGCTCTTTGGATAAACCACTGTATAATCACACAGTGTCTGTTGGAGCGCAGTCACGTCACACTTTGACGCAGTGGAAGTTTCCATCGGTGCCATTTCACCATGCGCTAGCAGTACAAAGAGAAGGACATACCCTTTTGGAAACTAGTTTGTAGATTAAGTGAGGCGGCTGAAGACTATGTGGAATTCAGGGAAATAAAAGAGAACAAGTGCAGTTCAACTTGGCAGATGTTTTCTAGCATCTTCTGCCTGTCCAACATTGTCCTAAATGCTGTGAGGTACAGAGTCTTGGAGGTACAGATCTATCCAGGTGGACAAGACTAACACACAGGAAACTATGAGAATCCCTATAGATGCTGGACTTCAGAATTCTATCAAATGTCAGGATTTGTGACCTATATACCGATACTTGTTCTAGGAGTGAAGTATCGCTACCAACCTTGATGCTCCAGGCTTGGTCTGAATGTGCTACAATTCTGAGTAGAGTGAAAACCACTAGATTTCAAAATGGAATCATTGGTTCAGTCTGGATTCCCCAGGGAGCAGAGCCTGAGGCAGAACTGATGTGTTTACACTTCATCACGGTGTACCGTTCGGGAGCAAGGAGAGAGAGGCAGGGAAGGAGGTGGAGCCCATAGGAAGATGTGTTATTGGGCACTGCTAAGTGGGGTACTCAATCCAAAGGGCTACACCCTGGAGAAGCCCTAATAACCAGGCCTTGGAACCACCAGGGTAGTGGTAGCAGGGGTAGAGGAAGGGCTGCTGTTTCCCCCTGTTCAGAGGTTTGCCCTGTGTTGCACTGATTACCCCCTACTTCTGGGTGTCCATGCACCGGCATAGGTGCTGAGCAGATCTCTACTACTGTGTCAATAGGGGCACCCTGGAGGGAGGTCAGATGCTTCTGTGTGCAGCTGGTCCATGCCCGCAGGCAGCTGGAATAAGAGGCAGGTAAGAATGAGAGGATCTGAAGTGATACATAAAAGTGGTCTAATATACCCATTACCCTTTCCTAGAGTGAATTTTGTTTAATAAATGAATAAATGTTCACAGAGACCTGAAACCTCTTAGTTTTCTCTGGCTTCCTTCTCCTACCACCATCCCCACCCCATTCCTCACCAGTCACCAAGTCCCAATGGTTGAGGCTCTGTCTGTATCCCCTCACTTCATCCCCAGATTAAAGGGAGCCTCATGGATGATCAGCCTCCAGGGTCTTCCCTCTGCAGTGTCTTGCTGCCTTAGGCGACCTCAGGAACTGATCACCCCACTCCCCAGATGCCCGAAGAAACTCAATAGCTCCTTACCACCTACAAGGTGAAAGGCACACTTTCAAGAATCCTCCCACCTCTTGCCCTCATCTCCCCCAGTGTTCCCCTCCCAGCCCCTCCCAGCTCCTGGAACATACCACGCTATTTCTTCTCACTACAAAGTCTTCTTTCTCTATGTAATATTGGGCTGGCCAAAATGTTCGTTCGGGTTTTTCCATACACTGTTACAGAAAAACCCGAACGAAATTTTTGGCCAGCCCAATAAAACCTTATTCATTTTTCACAGCCCAGTTCAAGTGGCACCTACTCTGTGAAGCTTTCCCTGAGCTTTCCTTCTCCCGAGGTCCCCTCCCTGCTCTGAGAACCACACTGCTGCTTTTCTCGTGCTTACCATTCTGAGCTTGTCCCCTGGGCTTTGGCATCATTCTCCTGTCCTACTAGGTCTGAGCATCTGAGGGCAGGCTTCTGTCCCGCTGATATCCTTCTAAACCACCCAAACAGTGCATGGTCCATGGCCCTGACCTGACGTGGAGCGGGCACTGTCTACACCCACCACACTGAGGGTGTGCAGGAGCTCATGGGTGCGCATGGTGCCTTCCACCCTCCCTCTGATGCTCAGCTATTTCCGGGGGCAGACCATCCACTGTCACACAGTCGGTAGCCCAGACCCTGGGGTGGGTGCCTCCTGCTTAATCTTATTCCATTTAAGGGTGGCAGTCAGAGCCCAAAGAAAGAAAAATGTTCCCAGGCATGAGAACTGCGGAAATGAAGAGAGGCAGCTCCTGGCAGCCGCCCCAGGGGAACACCAAATTTAGACCAAAGGTTGAATATAAATATAATTTAAATTTTTTAATTACAAAAATAGCATGATAATATGAAAATAGTTTAGAAAATAAGGAGAATTAAAGCACCCCCACAGATCCACCATACTGGCAAAACTGCTTTCATTTTTGTTTGTTCCTTTCAGGTCTTTGTTCTTATAAATACCTATTTTACTCATTGTAATCATGGTGTACATACAGTTGTGTATCTCGCCTTTTTACTGAAGAATATATGACAAGCACTTAAGTGAAGCACATTGTAGACTGAGAGATGAGTGTTTGGAACCCAGCTCTACCGCCTACTAGCTGTGCAGGTTACTGACTCTTTTTCCTTATCTGTAAAGTGGGGTCAGCTGACCTTGTAGGATTATTGTAAGGATGAAATGGTAATTCATGAAATCTCAGCACAGAACCTAGAAAAGAGTTAGCACTTAACAACTACAAGTGTGCTTCATAATTATTATCAAAATATGAGGGTTTTTAAAATGGACTTTTCTCTAGCAAGTCACGCCCCACACATTTTTTTACATTGGTTTTTGAATGCATAATTTTACCTCAAACATTTATAAGCTTAAACCCCTCCAATTTATATTCCAGCTCATTTGAAGAAGAGTCCCAGGAAGGCATAAAGCAATTCCACCCTGCCTTGAACATCCCCTGTTGGAACAGCAGCTGCCACCTAAGGGGATTTAGCAGTGGCCAGGCTGCAGTGCCCAGGGCAATGCGCTCTCCTGAATGGGTTCACACATAGCTCTCAGTTTCTCTCTGAGGAAGCCCTTGTTAGCAAGTACGGGTGCCCTTTCACACAAGGGTCTTGAATGGGGGTAATGGAAAAGGTTGAAGGGACAGAGGGGACTTAAGCCTTGTGTCCAAGCCATGACTTCCCCAGGGCTGTGCTGGCCTTATGTGTAGGTGAAGGAAGTAGACGCTAGCTTGGGGTGATTTCAGAGCAATATTAGGTTCCAGGCCAAAAATCATCTCCCTGCCCACCGCCATGCTTGCTGAGGTGCCTGGAAGTCTCACAATTGGTCCTTCCTGTGGTTTAAGGTTTTGAAGGCATCTATTAAATCATATATATTACTGGCAATGACTTTATCAGCACCTTACTGATGCTGATAATGGGCACCCACCTTGTACTCTGTCCAAGACTCTGTCCTGGTGGTCCGCCTAGTAATCCAGCCCCTAGGATGAAGCTCTGCTTTGCCCATGTCAACTGCCTCCTCTGAGTCTGGAGGTTTAGCTCCAAACCCAGATCCAGTGGAGAGATGTCCCCAGCGGGGCCTGCCTGACCAGCGTCTTGCACGGCTGCCGTAGCCTGGCTTCCCTGCGGATGTGCTCCCCCTCCCTCCTCACTTCCCCCTCTCTGTGCACTTGATGTTTTGCTGTTTTGACTCCTCTGATGCCAAGGCTCCTCTGGACCACGCCTTACTGGCTCCTTCCGAGCCCCTTTGGACACAGTCTTCTGCCTACCAGCCTGGACTCTAGGAAACAGGCCTAGTTTAGAAGGCCCCAAGTATGTTACAAGAATTGATACTGATGGAAATAATAGTTGCAACATCAAATAGGGCTTTCTAGAATGTTAACATATGATATTTAGTTGTTTTAATTAAGACCTTTTATATGTTCCTTTTGCTTCTCTGAGCAAAAAGACTTCTCTGTCCCTTGAGGCTTGGTGTGTTTTGCAACAGTTGGTGCCCAACAGTGTTGTTTTAGGTGCTATCTAGGTGCTGCTTGAATTATGTCTTTCAAAAATGTTGGACCAGATTGAGGTCAGGGACAGCTGGATTCTGCAGTTTCCTGGAAGGAATTTGGGTTCCCCTACCTGGCTTCTTCTCCTACGCGTCAGTAGCTGGCTTCTTCTCAGCCGTCAGATTTCAGCCTCAAATTACCTCCTCAGAAAGGTCTTTCCACCCATCCTATCTGAAGAAGGTCTCTCCCTCCACCTTTGTTAGCTACCCTGCCCCCCAGTCTGTTTCTTTCTAGGCACTTATCACAATTTGTAATTATTTTGTTCATTTACTTGTGTGAGGGAGTCTTCCCCACTAGGCTCTAAGCTCCAAAAGGAGGGAACCGTACCTGTTCTATAAAATTGTATTCCTAAAGCCCGACAGAGTGCCACTTCAAAGTAGGTGCTCAATAAATATTTGTTGAATGCAAGTTTTTCTCTTTTCCAATTGAAATGACAATAAAAAACTATAGACCATACCCATCTCTGCTGACCATCAGGTGACCAATGGGGATAAACTGTCGATCGTGTTCTAGTTACGTAGCTGTCATTTGTAAATTTGTTTGTCCAACACATGGACAGTAAGGGCCAAATCATGGACTTAAATGCAGGCGCTTCCAGGATCTACCGGGGACTGGGAAGTGGGCTGCTTATCTTTGGCTCCCCTCTTTAGTCTTGCTGTTTTCTTCATTTCTACATCATGAAAGCAATCCTTCAAGACACCTGCCAAGTACCTGGTGCCCTTGTTCTTTCGTTTTTCCCTCTGCTGGGCACTGGAGGAAGGAAATTAAGGAAAGGGGCCTGTAGGAGCCTACAACCCAAAGTGTGTTCACTAGATTAGTACTCAGCTTACCTCTTTAGTGGTGAACATTTAGAGAGGGAAAGGAAATAAAATGAGAGTAGATACATGAGGTTGAAATCTTACTCACTATAAAATAAGTCCCTTGGCTTTTGCAGTCTCGGTGTTACACAAACTGTCAAATGTTAATAGCTATGTTTATAAAACCATGAGATTCTCTACTTCTTTTCCAGGAAGAAAAATGGATCCCAGATGCTTTTTCCAGTTAGACTGCTCAGGCACATTTGGGCTGAGCACCTTTCCCTTGGATAGACGCCAGATGTTAGGAACACCCTTGAACCTCAACACCGGTGTCACCAGATGTGTTCTATGACCTTTCTTTTTTCTTTTTAAAAAAGAAAAAGAGCTTTCTTTTTTAAAAAAATATTTTTTTATTTATTGGCTGCATTGGGTCTTCATTGTGGTGTGTGGGTTTCTCTCTACTTGTGGCACGTGGGCTCAGTAGTTGTGGCACGTGGGCT
>NW_020185284.1:0-7035 GCF_003031525.2 Neophocaena asiaeorientalis asiaeorientalis | reverse complement strand
AGACCCCAAACAAAGTAAGTTAAACAAAATGAGAAGACAGAAACAAGCAGCAGAAGAAGGAGCAAGGTATCCTTTATTCTTTAAGAACTACATAGCAAAACAGTTCTCTAATGCTCAGCTCCCCTCTCATTCCCTCAGCATACCCCTTAGCTTGCATTTTTATACCCCAATGCTACAGTAGCTAATTCAATGTATGCAAAGTTTTACCACACTCTCCATTACTAAGTCTATTTTTCTTACGTATTCTTGTAATCTTTCTTGAAAAATCTTCCCTGAAACACTTGGGTAGATATGTTTATGTATTTCTTTCTTTCTCAGTTTGTCCATACTTGTTGCAAAGACTGAGCTTTCATGGCTTTTCAAGATGATGATGAAAAGCTGTTTTGAAAAGATAGACCATCCTTAGATACAAATGTGCCAATGAGATCATAATTTCCCACACTCTCAGATCAAACATTTCTAAAGATAAGTCTGGACCATAAAAATCATATAGTATAGTAGGAGTTTGGTCATGGAGACAGACATAGCTGAGTTACTCACTTTGGAAATAGTGCTTAGATTCTTTCTTGTTCACAAAATGCAGTAATGAGATCTACTTCACAAGATTCTTGAATACATGGAATAGCATAGCATAAGTGAAGGATCTGGCAGACCACAGATATTCAATAGACGATCTTTCCTTCTTTCCTTCTCCTTGCCTAGTCACAATTACACATTTGAATCAATTTCTAATTTGGGGAAAACTAAACTAAAAGTCCATAGAAATGAAAGTCCACTGGCCACACCCGATTATATCTGCTTTAGAACGTACTCCTGTTTATAGAAGCTTGCAGCCCACCTCAAAAACAGACTCTGATCACAACCCACGTCTGTTACCCCTGCTGTAGTTCTCATCAAACTTGATGGGGGTAAGGATATAATCTTCCTAGTTATATAGTTCACCAGGAGTACATCTAAGCATACTCTTTAATCACTATTGCTTATGAATAATTAAAAGTCAAAGCCAGTAGTTCTTTTTCCTTACTTTTTTCATTTAAATATGAGCAGTTTAAGTAATCAGATATATTTTTCAACATGATTTATGATATTCGGGGGTCAACATTGTTTTCTCCTTCCAGGAGAACAAAACTCCAAATTCATAACATTATGGGTAACAAACCAGGATTGTCTATACAATGAGCATTGGTCCCATTTTCCTTCACACTGGAACCCTGAGTTTATTTTCTCTTACAAAGGACATATCCTTCATGGAGGACAAGATTCCTTCTAGCCCCAGGGTGTGAATCTATGTAATTCAAGCCAATCATGCTGAACTCACTCTCCTTGCCAGATGATCTGTTGAGGCAGAAATGACTGACTTTCATGGGCATATTCAGAAGGGCCTTATGCTTGGTTTAGTGCTCTGTCACATTCATCTTGAAATTCTTAACTTTTAGCAAGGAGCCCTGCACTTTCATTTTCACTTTGGCCTTGCAAATGAATTAGCTGGTCCTGCAGGCACAAGCATGTGACCCAATGCCGGGTAATGAGACATGATGGGAAAACTGCTGGGAAGCTGCAGGGGAATTTACTTCTCAGCTCATAAATAGAGCAAACATCTCTTTTTTTGCCTCTGGACATGGCAGTCTGCACATGAAGTCTGGAAATGGAACCATGTAGAGAACTGCCCAAGCAGATATGCCAGCATTGAAGATGACACAGCCATGCTGAACCTTAAACCACCCTATTTATATTTATTTGTTTAGTTATTTGTTATCTGAAATAACAAAACAGTCTTTATTGTTGGAGTCACCTTTAGTTAGATTTCCTGCTATTTGCAGACAAAAATACCAATTTATGGTACATTTTTTTCATTTTCATGCAAAATCTATTCTCTCCTTTTTCCTTAGTAGGACAATTCATTTTACTTGAGTCTGGGATACATCTAGTTATTAAATTTATCAGCCTCTTTTACCACTACTGTTGAATGTGACAAGTTCTAGCCAATGATATATGAATAAAAAAGTTGTAAGGAATTTCTAGGAAGATTGTTTCAAGTGAAATGATTCAGCTGTAAGAAATGCCTTTTGCAGTTCTCTCCTTCCTCCTTCATTCTGCCTAATAAGGCTGAAAAGGCTGGAGCTCCAGCAGCCATAATGAACATGAAGTATTCCTAAGCTTGAAGGTAAACACTAGGACAATTGAGCAAAAAAAACAGAAGGAGCCTGGGCCTCTGATGACTACTGCAGCTGCTATATCAGCTTTGACCTACATGCCTCTGGGCTTATTTTATGTGAGAGAGAATAAATTCCTATCTTTTTTTGTGTTGACTTTTCTATTATATATTGTCAGAACTCATCCTAAACGATATATTATATACTTTTTCAAAATGCAGATATTGACTTTACTGTCGAAACATATCCACATATCCACCCAATAAGCATAAATTCAGACTTTTTAGGAATGTTTCTATTTTTTAATGGTATATACATGGAAAAAGCATAATGCCACTCTCTCTGAAACTTCATTGCAGTGTTCTGCAATGCGCACACATGCACATATTAGGGCATCTTAGATTCTTAACCTTAGTTTGAAGATAGTGTTTGGCTCCTGTACAAAATGGGTCAGAGGAAGAAGAAATATGATCTAGAAAACTGGTTTTCTACAGAGGTAGCCAAAGTTCTTTGGATTTTAAACCTGGTCTGGAATTGTATGGAAGACTGGATTCCTTATTTCACACATAAATTTTTCTTCTTGAGAAATCTTTATTGTGCTTTCAAAGTAAATTGAGAAGTTCTGGGTGAACATGCACAAAATGAGGCACATGCTTGAGAAAAGGAAGACAAATTCGCATCCACTGTACTACATAATAGTTGATCAAAAAGCACTCTGATACTGGTCCCATGGTTAATTTATCAATCTAACTACTATCTTAACAACCAAATCTAACTGCTAACTCCTCTAGAGCCAAGTGCACACCTACCAACAACCTTCCTTTATATAAAATATGGAATAGAATGCCACGAAAGTTCTATATAATAAAGTACTCCCCAAAATTGTGGATTGGTCCAGGTTACATATATAACTGGTACTATTCAACCTATCTGGCCCCATCTCTTACTAGTTCCATATGTCTAATTTTTTTCCACCTACAATGGGACATTCCTCTGTATTCTTACAGCTTCCATTGCTGACACCAGAGCACTTATGACTCAATACAGAATTGCTGATTTACAAACTTTTCTTGACAATCAGAAAGTGACTTCTATGAGAATAAGGGTGTGCTTTACTTTTCATTTTTGTGTGTTAAGGTGTAGCACAGTGCCTGGCACAAAACAGGCAATGTTTGTTGATGGAAAAATAAATAATTTAAAGAATAACTAAGGTAATCCAATGTGTCATTATATAGGGCTACATATTATCTCTGTTCAACTTGAAACCTGCCAATACATCTTGTACATTGTAGGATGCTAATACTTTAAAACACTGAGATACCATGCTCATAAATATTATAAATCAGAATGTTATATGATTGGCAGTTTGGCTCCTCTGCCCAGCTCCCATTCTTAAAGAGTAGTGGGTTAATATTTTAATCTTCAGGGGTAGGGATGGAGGAAATGGATTGAAGGGCAAGGCCAAGCTGGGATGTGGGTCCCAATATTCCCAGTTTTCTCTTGCCTCCACTTCCCTAGATCAGGATGGAGAAACAGGGGCCAACTACCTGTGAAATCCCTGAAGTTCGCTTCCTCCATTCTAGATATACCAGCAGCCAGGAGACCCAGAGCCTTCTGAATCACATTTAAGCTTGAATGAACAACTACAGCCTGGCTGAACCATACTATAGATGACTAAGGTGAATTTGGATTACACGGCGATGTCACCAAAGTCCTGGTCTAGTAGCATCACGGACCTAGCTTAGTCATTAACCTTGCAATACTATGAGTTCACATTTTATGCAATTCAATTATTTTGACCCTGATTGTCATGTTACAGTAGGTTTACATATTAATTAAATTTAAAAGATGAATATAAAGTAGAATTAGGAAAATTAGAATTAAGGAGTCACATAATTAATTAAACCCACAGATCCATGACTGGTTCTGAAAATGTGCTTCTAGTCCTTGATATAGTTGGAACTATGTAAACAAGTTCAGAAATAACATAAACTCTCCTCACAGGGCTAAATTTTAGAAGACAAATATCTTAGTTTCTACCACCAGGAAAATATAAAAATCTACCTAATCTAGCTAATATAATGTTTTCTAGCTATTTGCTCAGCCATGTGCTTTCTGAATACAAAACGATAATTGTTCATTAAAACATATTTTTAAAGTTCAACAACGGGGGACTAGGAACAGTGCCAACTAACCAGCCACTAAATTATAGCCCATGCATTTTAATAAATCTATCAGTATTCAAAATATCAGAGCTATTCAATGAATCATAAATTACTTGTGTGTTGAAGAGAATTTTGCATACTATAAATTTGGAAACATTTTTAAAATGTTCTCTGGTTTTAATTATAGAAATAGTAACCTTTTCCAACTTAACAACATAATTATAAATTTCATAATGACAAGGAGATGAAGATAGATACTGTACTTTTCTTAGTTTCTATGAAGGATGAAAGATGAAAGAATATTTAAAGTATCCCTTTAGGAATGCAACTGAATAAAATCAGGAATTTGATATCTCTAAACAAAATGCAAACCATGCCATGAATGTAATTCAAATATAACACAGTAAAGTCTGGGCATATATACATCTAGAACATAAATTGACTAAAACACTATACTTCTTCTTATTTTAAAAATAATAACATTCATTAATAATAAGGTAAAACTTTCAAAAATCCTGAAAAATATAAGGACTCTGAAGAAGAAAACACTTGTCATATGCAAAAGCTATTACTATTACCTTTTGGTGTGTTTTCTTCTAATTATCTATGTATTTTTAACTTAGTTGCAAATATTTTAAATCCATTTTTGGCCTAGATTTTCTCCTAATATTACACCAATTATTTTCCATGCTAATGAACTCTTATTGAACTAAGTCACTTTCCAACAGCTTTCATTAAAATGCAAGATGCTTGATACCAAAGACTGTTTTATCTTCGTGTTGACACAGTCCGACAGTTTCTGACCCATGTTAGGACCTCAATATATGTTTATCAATTAACCAACTAGACTCATTTTCTATCAAAATATTAATCTGATAAAATTGTCATGGATAAGATACTTTATCCCATTAATAATTATAATATATAATGATAATCACAACTATTATCATATACTGATCTCTTACTATGCTGCAGGTACTAGACTAAGGGCTTCACTCATTCATGGGTGCATTTATCCATGTATGCATTCAACAAATATTTATTTATTGATACAAATATTGGAGCAATATTGGTGAGTGAAACCAATTCTGCTTTTGCTCACATGGAGCTTTTAGTTTGGTTATGGGTGCAGGTGAGTTTCACATATATTTGTTGTAATCATAAATCAATACTATAAAATACAATTATTTTGCAGTAGCGATTTATGCAAAATAGGTCATGTTCCTCAGGAAACAGACTTTGAGAGAGAGACTAGCATTAGTAGGAAGTTCATTAGGGTAAATCCTTGGGATCAACACCTTTGGAGACTGAAGTAATTAGGATTGGGCAGAGGGAGAAGCTGAACTACAATGCAGTTACAATTAAGGTCTCAGCTAACCTTATAAAGAGTTCTGGAGCTAGCATGGCCCTGCTCTTCAAAACTGTTCAGCCTTGAGCAAAAATGACCAGGATTTTATACACTTATGTTAACCAGTCATTGGATGTAGGTGGCTCTTGGAGAGAAAGTGACACTGGGCAAAGCTGCTCCATTCAGCTAAGATCAATTCATGAGATCGACTCAGCTATGAGCTAGCCACAACCATATTCCCTGGAGCAGGGGGAAATGAGTGTCTCTGTCCTGAAGGGTGCCACAACACAATAACATCTACAGCCTAGCCCTTGTGCCATTTGGACACATGTACTTTATATAATAAATTCTGGAAACAATTTTTCCAAGATTCTAGTTGGTCTCTTTCCCTAGAGAAATGCTTAAGAGAAATACTAGGGAGACAAACTGTACCATTGCAGCTGGTCTTGAGGCTGCAATTGACTCTCATCATCTTCTCCCTCTGTCACTCATACTAGTACCTCTACTGGTCTAGATGGCTTACCTGGTACAGAGATGTTTCATCCTTGAGAATTCTTAACCCTCAATTACACATGCCCCTCTTAGACTGTGGGCACTACCCTTGATTAAAATTGTGTAAGGGATTCCCCAAAGATGCCTCAGTGGATTATCTCGGTGCCAAATATATTATTCCTTGTTCTCATTATATATAAGTAGCCCTAACTATTCCTGATAGGGAAGTCACTACCACGTACACACATCATATTGTTTCAGGATCCTTCCTCCTGGGGGTTCATGCGTCTCCTGCAGTCAGGGACACTCAAGTCTGAACCAGCTCAGATCCAAAAACGAAGCAAGGGATTACAACTTATTGTTGATGCATCTGCCCTCAGCTTCCTGATCATCCATTCTTGATATATTTTAATTACATAATTTGAGCATAGCTGTTTCAACTTTCCATCTGTCTTGCTCCTAGGGTGCTGTGTTCTATTAGCCATCTCCATATCTCTCTAACAGTCAGTGTCCCAAACCCTCCAGCTGCCACAACCTTAGCATTCATGACAGTAATCACAGCCACTTTGCTATACCCTGCCACCAAGACTCTATTTTTCAGGATTCTGTCATTGTCATTCTTATCAAGAATCCCAGTTCTGCCAAATCCTACTATTAGCCCTGGCCTACGACAGACGTCCACCTCTGACTTCTGAGCATTGCTGGTGCCCCTTCACTTGTGCATATGCTCTAGTAAGCAGGGTGCATCTAGGCTCTCCCAAAGAACATAGATCATGGGTTACATCTGCTCTGACATACTTACTTCTCGTCACCTTTTGATCTCTTTTCCTAGAATAGAATAGAATAGAATAAAATAGCATAGATTAGAATAGAATAG
>NW_020185283.1:0-5216 GCF_003031525.2 Neophocaena asiaeorientalis asiaeorientalis | reverse complement strand
TCATTGTAGTTTTGATTTGCATTTCTCTAATAATTAGTGGGAGTCTATAGATTCTTTACATCGAAGACAAATCTGGCTTTCAAGCAGGCTTCTTCTAGAGTTCTAACCGCTCAACCAAGGGCCCCAAGTCTTTGCCAGTCTAGATGATTCCAACAGAATCTAAGCTGATTGATTTAAAAGAGGGAGGGGCAGAGGGGAAAGGTATTTCTCTGTACCCTCTTCCCAAAGTCAGGATTCTTAAGTGTTTTGTATCTCTCAGCCCATGTCATTTAGGTGGCAGAGAGGTCTCATAGGGTCAACATCTCCAGAAGTAAATCAGTTACCCGATATGATGAAGTGGAGTTGAAAAAACTGACCTGCGGGCAAAGCAATCTCCTGGGTCAAGGAATTTCAGCAGCCCTTTTGCTTGGAGTCACACCAGTTTGAGAGTTTGACCCCTGAGTGTATGAAGCGTCTTGCTCCTAAGCCAGTGCAGGGGCAGCCAAAAATACAAAACCTGTGTTAGGTATAGGAACATATCTTTGTTCTCAGCCACTTGGTGGCTATTTTTCCAGTGTGAAGACCTAAGAAGTAAGCATGAAATCCTTTACTTGCTCTGTCCTTTAAGAAAAAGCACTTGTTTCTCATGTTGACCTTTCTAAAAAGTTTGTTCACGCAACTGCAAAAGGATGGAAGGCAGCTCACAGGCAGACGTGTGGACGTGAATGAGGAGATGGTCACGAGCATGACCCTGGCGTTGAGCTACCCGAGTCGAGCACTTAAAGAGCTTTTCTCTGAGCAACTGCTTCTCCAGTACCCCATAATTAGCCTTCTCTCTGAACTGCATACAGATGGAGTGGCTGGGGAAGAGGATCAAGAGAATAACTCTAGAAGCAAATAAAAATTATGCAGCTGTCTCCAGCTAGAGAGAGATCATCACTAACAGAAAATTAGGGAAAGAACTGTGACCATACAAAGCTTTAAATTCTTTCTCACACATCGCACAGATTAAAAAGAAAGCATTCAAGCAACACATCTTTGCTTGCAAGACATCCACCCTCGCTGACTATTGACAAAACTCATTCCTGAACAGCCGTGAGCTATATGACAAGGCTTACCTTGAATTTAGGGTCTGCAGCTCAGATCCCTATTCAGGGACTGGCTGACCTCAGTCACACTGTCAGCCTTATGACCAAACTAGAGACACCCTTGGGAATCAAAACCTCTCAGGCTTTGTAGGGGAGCCCACAATGCTTTGAGATTCCAGGTGAATTTGGAGCTACCTTGCCAAAATGTAACAAACGGTCATTTTTAGCCAAAGATGCCGTTATTGTACTTGCAGTGAGCTCTGACTTTTACAACAATATTTATGTATAACATTCAGTCGGGATATTGAAATTATCCTGCTAAGCCTGTCCGAGTTAATAGCCATATTGCAGGCACCAATTTCTCGGATAATGATGAACATGGGTGAACAATCCCCTTTCTCACAACCTGTCTCCCTGAGGCCTAATGACTACTCCAAAATTCTTCCAACTTTCCGAACATGCTGCAGTCCTGAGCTTCCTCCCAATGCACCCAGTGGATGCAGACCAGGCGTCATTCTAGCCAGGCCCTCACGTCCACATCTTTTCTCAGCAAGTTCTCTCTCCAGCTCCTGAAAGAATTTGGGAAGGCTACATTCTCTGTGTTTAGAAATGCAGCTTGAGGTGGGAATTAGAGACACCTGCCCACTAAATCTGGAAGCATAGAATGAAAGCACCATACAGGATCCTTAGGGGTCATCCAACCTCATGCCTTGATAAAGAAGAGTTCCTGACAGTGCAGGATCCCACACTGAGTTGGAGATGGAGTGACTTTCCTAGGCCACTACTCTTTCCTTCCAAACACTCTGCTCTCTCGGGACTGGCCACACTTCCCTAGCCTGCAGCTATGTGCATAGCCTCATTTATCTCTATTAAATCTTATTCTGTTACTTAAGGATCATTTTAATAAATGTGAACAATATCCTTACACTTATCGCCAATTTAAAAAGTTATTCCTGTTAGCAGTGGATCCCAAAGAAGCAACAACAAAATTTTACCTATTCTTATTCTTTCTTTTGCTTCTGGCCCATTTTAAGCTATTTAGTAAGATACATCACTGCAACATGGGGATATAGGTATTTGGGGAAGGCAGCTCTCTACAGAGCTGACTCAAAGTATCTTGATTTCAATTGAGCCTATTGGAAGAGCCGTGTCATAGAGCTGCCCTAGGAAGCCTATTCCACCCTAGTTTACCGCAGAGACTGGGCTGGTGGATGAACCACCCCTTACTTGTATCAGCATTAACAACCAGTGCAGAAATAATAATAATGAGGGCTATTATCTGTTGAGTATCTCCTATTGGCAAGTGCTTTACATGCATTTTTCATTTAATCCCCACAACCCTAAGAAGCTCTCTTAACTCATCTTCACTCAACCAACTTACTGGACCAACCGGTACTTTCCATTCCCTTCCAACTATTCACAGATGCCCGTGGCTCACGGACTCTTTACAAACTAGAATTTACTTGTGCACTTCTGCTCCCATCAGCTGACTTATTGGTGTACCAAGAGAAGGTTGAATTTGTCACCAAATCTATTTATGCCAGTTGTACTTACTATTGTAAATGTATCACTTTAAAAAGTATAACAGAAATAACATATGAATTATAAATAAAGTTAACTGCTTAAAAACTTTGTTACAAGCTTTAGAAATGTCCATTGTTTTACTTAAAAAAAATCTACTGTTGAATTCAGTGTTAGTGAGGAAAGTATAAGCTAAATTATAAAAAGAGAAAAACCAGAATCTAGAAAGATTCTGTGCTCTGTTTTTGCAAATGTCTTCAAATTCCGGTTCCATTTTACAGAAGACAGACAATAATGCATCAAGCGTGTGATTTATACAGGAAAAACAAATAGCAGCCTCAGTCAGGAACCCTATCCTCAAAGAAAGGACCATCTCACGATACAAAAGATGGCACATGAATGTATTTACACTTTAAGTTAAAACAATATGTTTAAGGTCTTAAGCCTTTTTTATGATTTCCTGCTTTAAACAGCTATTGCAATTAACACATCAACCATCCACCCTATCAAGCCAATTAAGAGATCTCCTACCGAAATGTATTCCCATTTTATGGATGAGGAAAGGAGGTTTGGAGGTCAAGTAACTTGTCCATGGTCACATACCCAGTTATTGGTGGGGCTGGAATTTAAAACCAAGACATCTGACTTCAAAGCCAAGTTCTTGATTTTGATCAAGACTGCCTCATCAATTATACCCCAAACTTGAATATCTAAAATGCCACTTATAGCCTTATAATTCCCTTTGCATTGCAATGTCCTACTGTGCAAAGGAGAAGGCTAAAGTATAAAATAATCTGTTATAAATTTTTAGCTCCATATGGGTTTTGCTGGGCTTTTCCAAAAGGATACATCTCAGCAAGGCTGGCTGTGAAACAAATCTCTAAAGCAAACCCTGTGCTCTCATTGGCTCTACTCTCTAATTGTAGCCACGGAATTTGTCTATGGGAATGGTCCAGACTTTTGGCAAAGAATGATTATCCCAGGGTATGTTGGGAGTTTTAGCCTTTCTCCAATCCACAAAAATCCTTTATAGCACTTTCCAGATTTTGGAAGCCCCCTGCCTACCTCACTTCCCCATCTGCATATCCCTTCTCTTACTTGACTTACACCTGAGATTTTCTAAGACCGTATTTTACCTAACAGAATGTCGAGGACTGGGGTGGGGGTAGGTGATGGCAGGAATGATACCTACAGTGTTCAAGAGTTAGGAAATATACCTCAGATTAATAGTAATTGCTTCTACTAAAATTTACCCTCACCTGTCACCATGAAATTCAAGGGTTTAATTTGCTTAATGTTAACAACATCCAAGATAAGCTACACTCGTGATACATCTTTCCTCAGTGTAACCTGAGTTTGTCCCCAGAAGTCTTAAAAGTGAGAAAAGAAAAAAAAATAAGTAAATGCAAGATTAGAAGACTTTTTTGTCCCATTGTTCGTGGAGTAGCCACTGTTAGACTATAAATCTTGTGAAATAATAGAAATTCTAAGACTACGGGGCTCAGAAAAAGTCTTAAAGGAGCCAGGCTGTTCATCTTCTTCCTCCCCTCTTCCAGGCTAGTCCAATTTAAGCCATTTATTCCAGCCAGAATCCATCCTATTTTTGAAGTACAGTGGGGAATTAGAAACACTACTGCCTTCCTCTGGAGCTCATCTAGCGTTTAATAACCCTCACTGTCATTAGAGTCTAAAAAACTCCTCCTGGATAGGGGCCGGATGGTACAGCCTCATGACCCAAGGCATGTGTACCATGGAGGTCTTTGACTTTTCCCAAGCAGCGGGATTTCCGATGCATAATAAACTAGCAGGCTTCTTGCTTACTATAGTGTTTTTTCTGATTGTTCTTCCCCAAGCCCCAGAAAACAAACACTAGACACAGTGAGGAAAAGCACCGTCCTGTAAAACCTTTGGACTCTTGGAAACAGGAGAAGGATCAGGCAGTGGCAATATTGGGTCCTCTGAGATATCACTGAGCCATCTTCACAATGTCATATCAGGAAGGCCAGGGCCATATTTAAAAAAAGGTTCCCCCAAAGGGGAAGGAAGCTGAAGCTAAAAATATATCATGCCAGCTGTTATAAATGCTTCTCAAAGGAAGCAAAGCAACTAGAGTTACCTCTTTGAAGAGCAAATGAGGGGTTAAGGATCTAAGGGAATTTTTCAGTTACATGCCAGGTTGGCTACGTTTTGGGGAGGAAGAAATTTTCCACCAAGAAAGAAAGTCTGTTGGTAAAAGACAAAATAATTCCATGAAAATTTTAAAGGAACTCCAAAGGACACCAGTGGCTCCTAAGGCTTAGGATGGGGATGACCTGCAGCCTGCAAGACAGAAGCAAGGTCTCTAAGCCTTGCCCCTCTTTTCAGTTTCCAGGAGACCACTTGCCAAGACCTCTTCTTATCAGGCCTGCCCAAAGTTGAGTGTTCTCTCTCCTCCCCTTGAATATTTGTGTTCTAATGGTTTTTTACAGGATGGCTGGAATGAGCTCGAAGTAGCTGGCAGCCTTGTAAGAAAATGTGAAGGGCAGAGAGAAAAGGACATCTTGCGCCAAACGGGTATCTTTGAAAGAGCTGGCCTTGGCTGCCTAAGGGGCTGATGGAATTGTTTTTTTTTTTTTTTTTTTAGTTGCA
>NW_020185282.1:0-4494 GCF_003031525.2 Neophocaena asiaeorientalis asiaeorientalis | reverse complement strand
CCACCCGATCCCATGAGCCTCTGAACACCTGAGGATCAACAAAAAGAAATATGCCATCGATCTGCACCCCCAGGCCCTAGCACAGGCTGTGCAAGCATAGAAAGGAGGCGAAGCCACGCCCCATCGTGAGGGAATTTCACCGTCACCATCTCGCTGCCATCCCCACCAGCCTCACCGTTCCATTGTTGCTGTTATTATTATACCATCAGAGAGATGTCCTAATTTTAGGGTGGTGGGTAGGTTTTCATCAATGAGTTTTACCTGGCTAAAAGCATTCTAATATCAAAAAGTGATGGGAGGCCACACACGGATCAATGATGAGAGTGACCGGCTCCCCAGGGCCATGTAGAGCTAGAAGCCCAGGGCGTTGTCATGACCACAGGGCTGGGGACTGCTCAGGTGGGCCTGGCCTCAGGCTGCTTCCGTCTTGCCCAGCATCCTCCGCTTCTCAGGGCCGGGAGCAAGTGCAGATAATGACACTGAAACAGCAGCTCTCAGGGCTGGGGAAAAGGGGCCCTGGCAGGGCCAGTCTCTGCACCCCTGTCCCCAGGATGTGGTGTGAGATCTGTATGGCATCCTGAGTTTCCATGTGAGTTCATTGCAGTGAAGTCTCCACGGCAACCACAGCAGCGAGGAAACCCCTGGTCTGGTCCTGCCTCCTCATTTTGCAAAGGAGGAAACTGAGGCACAGAGAGGGGTGGAGGCTCGTTCCCAGTTTCAGGGCCTGTCAGCGTGGTGGCCTGAGAGCCAAAGAAGGGACAAAGGGGCGGGAGACACCAAGCCTCTGGAGGAGGGAGCACGTGTCGGGGCTCCGCGGCAGACGGGAGTCGACTCTGCAGTTGCCTGTGACCCTGGGGCCGTTTCCTGCCTCTAGGAGCCTCAGTCTCTGAGTCTAGGAAAGGCAGTGGCATTGGCACCCGCTCTAGCATTCATGGCATCACACTCGGGCTCGCTGCTCAGGAGCAGGTGGGGGAGAAGGAAGGTGGGAGGTGATGACCGTGGTGCAGCAGGTGAAGGGGGCTGGCATCCTTCCCGTCTCTCTCTGCTCCCTCCCTTTCCCTGTGCCCCGGAGTGGCTGAGGGTGTCCACAAAATCTGCAGGGCCTCAGGGTCACAGTTCCAGCACCTCCGTGGCCCACGGGATGCTGGTCACCTGTCGCAGCATCCTTCCCAATCCCTCAGGGGACTCCGCAGAGGGGCGCAGGAGACCAGGCCGGGTCCGCTGGAGTGTCTGTTGCACCAGGATCCCCAACCCGCTGGAAGATGGGCCAGCATGCCCTGTTCCCATTCCAGCTCCAACCAATCCAGATCTGTGCAGTGGCCACCTCCCCGATCCTTTCACCCCTCCTGTCCTCACAACAGCCCAGTGGGGTGGGAAAACTGAGACTCAGAGAGACGAAATAATGATGCAATGAATGGTGGACACATGTGGAGCCCTGTGCCTGGCCCTCTGGTAAGCACTTTACACCATTCACACACTCAGGCCTCACCAGACTAAGTCCCAGAGAAGATGCACCTGTTCGAGGTCACACAGCCAGGGAGTGCCAGAGCCTGGATTTGAACCCGTGTCACTCTGACTCCAAGCCCTGACTCCGATGAAATTCTTCATGCGTCTTTTTGCTCTACCCTTTGTACTGCTTGTTCCTGACCCTGGGACAGCAGGACCCTCTAACGAGGAGCCAGTGAGGTGAGGGTGAGAGCACAGACCTGGCTTGGCGCCCCAGCTTTGCTCTCCTAGCCCCCCACCCCGGTGAATCTCTTGTCCATCCCTGTGGGGACCCAGCCTGGCCCGCCCTGGGACTGAGCCCCTTTCATCCTGGGACCTGCTGCTGACTAGTCCTCACATCCTCCTGGGTGAAGAATGTCACCTTGCTTCATATCTGCCTCCTGCGTGGTTGGCTGGGGAGGGGGACCTTCGGGGGTGGGGTGAGGTTAACCTCACTGTTGTCTTATATGGTCATTTAAATCTCCCAGGGCTTCCTCCAAGGGCCAAAAATAATCTGGAGACACAGCAGCTGTGTCCAGCGCACAGGGAGGACCCGGCCATCTGCTTTGGTTCAGAGCCCTGTGTCTGTCTGTCAGTCTCTCCCCCTCGCTCTCCCTCCATCCTCGTTCCTGCCTCCGGCCATGACCCGCTTCTCATATGCAGAGTATTTTTCCCTCTTTCACTCCGGCCCTGCACCCTCCAGGTCCGCTGTGTCTCCTGAGAGCGCCACGACCGCAGCCCCCAAGGGCCTGTTCCAGGAGGTTATGCAGAAATACAACCACAGCAAGTCCTTCCAGCTGGCGTAAGTGCCCCCACCCCGCGGCCCCCAGACCATCCAAGCCCATTCTCCTCTAAACTGGGGTTGGGGTGCAGGGATGGGAAGCAGTCCCACAGCCCCCAGGAAGAGGGGTACTCTGGAGGGACTCCAAGGAACAACCCTCCCAGGTGTGTCCCCCTGAGACCCAGCAGCTCCTGCGGAGCTGGGCTTGGTGGTCGCAGGCTCCATCCTCTAGGAGCTGCCAGCCAGGCCGAGCTTGTGATGAACCCCTCAGTTCCCCCAGAATGGGCCCTGCGTGCTGGAGTAGCCCCGTAGGGCTCTGAACCTGGGGACCCAGCGAGAGGGGGACTGGGGAGACGGCTCTAGTACTCCAGGGGCTCAGAGCTGAGGCCGATGAGCCAGCCCCCCATTCTGCCTCACTTTCCCGCATGTCATCACCGTGGGTCTATCTTAGCACACCCACGACGCCCACACCCACAAGTTTTGGGTTGCTTTGTTGCCTTTATTTATTAAGTGCCAGGTGCTAAAACCAAAAGATAATCCGAGATGCAGGAAAGGCTCTGTTTGCCTGGCACCAGGGTGCTGGGCTAGGTGAGTCCTTAGAAAATAGCTCTGTGCTGTTTCCTTCTCTGCTCGACCCCAGAAGCAGCTAAAAACAAAAAAGTAGTCTCATCGCTGGAGCCCCTATTTCCTTGATCGGTTACATTGTGGGGAAGAGACAATTGGCCTATGTTTTGTTTCTTCTTCCCAGCCTTTTTCAAGCCCTGCCACCCTTCTCTTCCTTGGCGCTGCAGGTAGGATTTTGACAGTCTGGAAAAGCGAAACCAGGTTCTGGTCTCAGAGCTGTTGCCACTTCCTGTGAGACTGCCTGTGAGCCGCTGACCCTCACTTAGTCTCCGTTCTCCGTAGAGAAGGTTGGAGAGGACAGAGTGGCCTGTCCAGCTCCTCGGTCTCTGATGGTCTGATATCCGCAGCAGTTCCCCCCAGCCCTGGGGCGGGCACTTTGGCTGAGCTCATACAGAAGCTGGCGGTGTGTGTGTCTGAGCGCTCCAGGGTCCTTGCACCACAGCTGGACGAGGCCCAAGCTGAGCGGTGCGTCGTCCTAAGAATGTTCTCATGACGCCGCACACCCGCCAAAGCCACAAGAACAGCCAGCCCTCCTCCCTTCCACTTCAGACGGGTCCCACAGGAGACCTTCCGGGAGAGACAGGACACCTACCCCACTGGGGCTTTTCCTGACACCAACCGGGGCTGCTCTGGGCCGCTCGTAAGCGGAACTCATCAAGGTGGCAGTGATGGCGTTGATGGGGACTTCAGGGCTTATCTGGTCAGTTACCCATCGTCCTTGCTGGGTCTGTCCTTAACCGGCATCTGTGCTCTGAAGCTATTAATAACCAGAGAGGCTGAGAGTCAGGAGGAAGTGCCGCTCATGCTGGAGGGGGGAGCAGCTGGGAGGGTAAAGGGGCTGGCCCTGGAGACACTCTGGGCCTATCGTGGCCACTGATAGGGATGACGGCCCTGGGACAAGACCTGCCTCTGGTCTCACCTCCTCCATCAGGGAAATGGGACCACTTACACAGCTCTTTCCCCAAGAGTGGACCCACAGCAGTCTGTTGTCCTCACTGACTCTCCAAGGATGGGGGAAGCCAGCTCAGTGCATGAATGAACGAATGAATGAATGAACGAACGAACAAACGAAGTGGCTTGGATGAGCCAAGCTAAGAAGTTATCTTTCATATTAGCCCTGAAATCTTTTTGATATTCAGAAGTTTTAAATTGTGAAGGTGTCAAACATATTAATCCTTCAGGTACTTAAATCTTTCAGCAGCTTAAAGTTCTAGAGGTGAGGAGGAGGGTCCGGAGAAAGGAAAGGGGTTGGGAAGACCCCAGAGAGGTGCTCACTGTACGGACTCCCCCTCTGAAGGGTCTGCGCCTTTGTCTCAGTGCAAACAGGCCCCGAAGGTGGAGGTGCTTGGTAAACTCTGGAGTGCTATGCTCAGGGAAGGAGTTTAATTATCACTAAAACCTCCAGTGGGGTCAGTTATCCATCCCTTTGGGGGGCCGACACTGGAAGCCCGAATCCTCCTGGTAGAAATGGTCTTGGCATAGCAGATGCAGCCACTGAAAGCTGCAGGGACAGAGGGTTCCCCTGATTCTCTTTTGGCCACCAAGGAGCTCTGTTTAAAAGGGACCCTTGGGGCTTCCCTGGTGGCGCAGTGGTTGAGAGTCCG